>NW_022103899.1:40163195-40188200 GCF_000313985.2 Echinops telfairi | reverse complement strand
ATTTGTAAGGTAGAATTGGGGTCATAATAGTGGGGGCCGGGGAGGAAGCATTAAAGAACTAGAGGAAAATGGCATGTTTCATCAGTGTATGCTTAACATTTAATTTATTTTCAAATTATCTTCATTGATTACCCTTAGCAATTGGTGAAAGATGTTCCCTTGAGTAAATATGGATAATGTTTATTTTATAATAAAGCTTATTTCATAATTAGTATGAATAATGCACCCCCCCTCCATTATTTTGAATAAGCATCTTTAATAACATCATCACATGAGAAAATGAAATGACTTTGAATTGTAGCAAACAAGGCTGTGTTAGCAAGTGTTCTGTCTTCATTACTGAAAATCATAGAGCAACATTTTAATTCCATTGACTGACATAGGTATTGTATACTACTGTTAATGCAATACTCATCAAATTATGATCATCTTGTCTCCTCAATTCCCAAAGATAGTGCATGAATTTCTTACAACTAGCAGTGTTTAATTAGCAGCAAACTTTCAGGCAAAAATAAACCCAGAGACAAGATACAGGATAATTTGTGTCAAGGCAAAAGCAACATGGAAATAGAACCTAGTGAATGAACCTCTTTAAGGAGGAACTGTGCCGGAACCATGGGTCGCATCCTCTCTCCATATTTATTCAGTCTGTATGCTGAGCTAGGCAACAGAGAAGCTGGAATATAGAATCATAATTGGAGGAAGGTTTATATATGCAGATGACCCAACCTTGCTTCCTAATAAGGGAGGAGGAATTGAAGCACTTGTTGATGAAGACTGAGGATTATAGTCTTCAGTACAGATCACAACTCAACATAAAGAAGCAAAAATCCTCACACCTGGACCAATGGGTAACATCGTGATACATGGAGAAAAGGTAGAAATTGTGAAGGAATTTTGTCTTGCTTGGATCCACAATCAATGCTCAAGGAAGCAGCAGCCCAGAGATCAAAAGATGCCTTTATATTAGGTCACTAAACTACACAAGACCTCTTTCGAGTACTGAAAAGCAGGAATGTGATTTTGATGACTAAGGTGCATCTGGCTCATACCATGGTATTTTCCATTGCCTCAGATAGATGTGAAAGTTGGACATTAGATAAAAATGACAAAAGAAGAAATAATACATTTGAATTGTGGTGCTGGTGAGGAATATTGAAAATATCACGGACTTCTAAAAGGACAAACTGTCCTGTGCTGGAAGATGTATGGCCAGAGTGCTCCTCCGAGGATAAGAGGTGGGATTTCATCTTACCTACTTGGAGAGACCAGTCCCTGGAGAAGGACATCATGTCTGATAAGTAGAAGGTCAGCAAAAAAGAGGGAGGCTCTCGAGGAGCTGGATGGACACCATGGCTGCAACGATGGGCTCAATGACTGTGGAAAGGATTGTGAGGATGGTGGCGGGCCATGTCATGTTTTGCTCTGTTGTTCATAAGGCTGCTATGGTCCAGAACCAACTTGATGGCAGCTAACAACGACACCCAGAACAATAAGGACAAGAGGCCTGGTGGAGACAAGCATTAGAATAGGGAGCTTAGGCTGCTCATCACAGATGAGCAATTCAAAGCCACCAGCCATTCTGTGGGAGAAAGAAGAAGTTATCTGCTCGCAGAAAGATTTACAATCTCATAACTCCAAAGGGAGCAATTCCATCACCTCTCCTCTGTCCTGTAGGATCATTTTGAGTTAAAATTGACTAGACAAACAGAGGGTAAAACTGTCCTTAAACAAATTGGATGTCAACTTTATCACAGTGAGGTGATTCTCATTTTAAAAGAGAAGCCATTTGCAATAATTTAAAAAATTCCAAGAACTCGAGAATGAGATCTAGGGGAGGTAACAACTTCCTATTTGTTGAAATAAGTAATATTTAGACATATGAAGTGTTATTCATATATATAATATTAATACTAAGAGGACTGACATGTTGAGATGAGGTTTCTAAGGACTGTCTGATTGTTTCACAGTTCCAAGAATGTATAAGTCAAATACCACAAAGTTCTTAGCAATACAACGGTTGCCCTAAAATGAATATATTTCCCTGTGTAAACTTTACAGATTAAGGAAAACATCAAGCAGATTTTAAAGTAAGATAATGTAATCACAAACTTAATGAAAATATGAGCCAAACAGGGTACCAAATAAAACAATGTTGTATCATTGTATGTGAGATATAATGAAGGAAAATATCAAGACGATATGATTATGACTATATCGGTGTCTAAATACACAGCCTTGAAACATGTACAAATTACTGCATAGATTTGGTTCCTCTTCACAGCTACCCGAAATGACAGCACAGACCTGCCCACGTGAGTTCCAAGAGTTAACTCTTAGGAAAGCAGAAACCCTCTCACATTTTTTTCTTGCAAAGCAGCTGGTTGGTTTGAACTGCTTACCTTTCAGTTAGTCAACGATACCTAACAAGGGCCTCCATGAAATACACAAAAGCAGGCACCGATTTATGGCTGGCTTTGGTTCAGAATCCTACTGCAGACATCCCATTGCTTCTAACTCATAGAGACCTTCTACAGAGGCCGAAGCCTGTCAATCTTTGCAGTAGCAGGCAGCCTCACCTTTTTTCCCTTTGAGCATATATTGGGTTTGAACTCCCAACCTTACCATTAGCTGCTTATTCTGCAGCACCATAAGGGCACATTTTAATTACTATTTGCTTGTTATGATAGAAACCAAAAACCTCCTTATTTCATTGTTATTATCTTTTCCTAACAGTTCCTTTATAAACCCAACCTTCATTTATCTTCAGAGTTTGGAAACTTTACATAGTAACATCTGTTAGTAAACATCTGAGACAGATAACATGAGCAAATTACAGGCTGCAACAACATATGTGGTACGAAAAAAACAAGCAAGTAAACAAAAGTAGAGGGTTGCCAAGTGTGTTTCATCAAAACTCAAGTATATTTTTGTCAGGGACTATGTATGCAGTATACATTTGAAGAATTTTAAGAATAACAACATTTGTGCTTTAGAATTTGAATATACTCATTTTATAAACCGAGAGCTCAAATATTAAATGAAAATAAATATTATAAATAACTCAAATAAGCAATTAACAGCTCAGACTAAAAGCTCTATAAAATTTTTTGAACCAGGGGATATACAGAAAATTCTCCTTTTTAAAAATCTACACAAGAACATTCAACAATTTGCTCATTTTATAAATCACAGAGAAAGCCTAAATACACTATAGGAAACCAGCTTAAGGTAGGCAATATTCTCTAGCAAAATCATATAATTTGAAGTGAAATACAAAGCAAACATTAAGTAACAAGAGAGATCCAATAGATACTTTTGATTATCTATGGTAAAGAAAATGGATTCATGAATATTAATATTAAAAATCACAGTATTCAAAGCAGCCTTATGCCTGTTGAGAAAAAAAAAATTGTGCTCAATGAATTAGAAAGAAGGGTTCAAAGTCTCCCATTTACCTACCTACCTACCTACCTACCTACCTACCTACCTACCTACCTACCTACCTATTTATCTGAAGTTGAAGTGTAATCGAGATGAGATCAGTAAGAGAGGGTTTAGGTTTATAGTTTCTGTGCTAGGAAAACTGCATCATTAGACACAGGAAAACCAAAGAGGATCTTACACTATGAACAGTATATTATTGTTCCCAACATATTTGTTTATTTCTTACAAAAGAGTGAAACTTATCATCTATCATCATTAAGACTTGTAAATGAAATCTACTGTACTATATGTCCCCAAATCACTGATGTTGGACAAGGTGTGTAACTTGCTATGGGGAAGTGAGTGGGTTCTTAGCAGAGTTGTTATTTGTCTCATCTGAAAAAAAGAAAAGGTTTAAGTGTGATTGTGTAATTTGTGTTTTCTACCCTGGACTGCTAACATCAGGGATGGGGGTTAAAACCCATCAGTCAATCTGACAGAGAGAAATGAGGCCATCTGCTCCCATATAGATCTATAGCCTCAGCTGCCCTACATAAGCCACCGTGGGATGGAATACGCTCAATGGCAGTGGTGTGGGTTACGTTCTGAGGGCTTTTCTCACTGCTATTAGAACAGTACCACTTGTTTGCCAGTCTGTTGCTGTGCTCACTTTAGTGGTATTGTGAAGCTGAAGCTATATCCCTGGCATTTCAAATGTCAGCAGGGTCACCTGTGGTGAACAGGTTTCAGTGGAGGTTCCAGACTAAGAACAGGCTTTGAAGAAGAACTAATCCACTGGTGAGGGATTTGCAAATGAAGTATTATGAATAAGAGCAGCACATCCTCAGATATCATGTTAGAAGCTGAGTCCCTTCGTTTGAAGGTCCGAGGAAGAGCTGCTTCCTCAGACTAGAGTTGACCATAGTGATGCTGATGGAATAAGTGGCCAGACCTTTATTGGTTGATGGGGACCAATTCTACATGAGAAAAAACAGCTGCAAACATACATTGATAATCAGAATATGGAACTTCCCAAGTATAGAAGTAGGAACATTGGAAGTCTTCAAAAATGAAATGGAACATAGAAAGGTTTATATCCTGGGCATTGGTAGGTGAAATGGACAGACATAGGCCATTTTGAATCAGACACTCATATGGCTTACTGTGTCTGCAATGATAAATTCTAGGGGACTAGCACCATTAATTATAGAAAATTGAGAGTTCAAGATGTACCTTAAAGTACAATGCTTCCTGTGATAAGCCACTATCTGGGTGCCTACAAGGAAGTACAATTAATATAACAATTATTCAAATACCTGCACCAACACTAGCACTAGTGATAGAGAAATGGAAAAATTCTACAAACTGTTTGAGTTTGAAATGGATCAAACATGTGATCAAGTTGTATTGACAATTATTTCTGATTGGAATGCAAAAGTTGCACACAAAGACGAAAAGACATTAATTTGGAAAATATACCCTTGATGATAGAAACAAATCTGAAATCACATGATAGAAATCCACAAGACCAACAACTGTATCATTGCAGTATAATTGTTCCCCAACATTACACATGGGTCTCATCAGATGGAATACAAAGAAATAAAATTGACTACATGTGTGGGAAGAAAGGATGGAGAAGTTCAATAGCAACAGCCTAAAAGAGGTCAGGGGATACTGTGGAAAAGATCTTTAATTGCTCCTGGGAAAGTTCAGATGGAAGCTGATGAAACTGAAAACACTGCATGAGAACAAACAAATAGTCTTGAGTATATCCCCCGTGGGTTTCAAGAGCAGATTTGCCGTGGACACTAAAGGCAGAGGACTCGACAGCTATGGAATCAAGGGAGCAGCACACACAAAGGAAAGTCATTAAGAAGATAGGACAACGAGAAAAGACTAACGTGGATGACAGAGAAGACTCAACTTTCCTCTTGAACTTAGAGTGGCAGAAGCAAATGGAAGAAATGATGAAGTCAAAACTCAACAGGAAATTCCAAAGGGAAGCTTTAGAAGACAGTCAATTATTATAACGAAATGTGCAAAGACCTGGAGACTGAAGGCCAAAATAAATCAGATGGTAATCACACCTGAAGCTGAAAGGACTGAAGAAAAAATCCAAGGTTTGAGTTGTCCTGTCAAAGGAGTCTAAGGTAAATATTGAATGATGCAGGAAGCTTATAAGGATGAAAGGAAAACAGTCACCCCGACCCAGGTCATGGTGTTTTCCATAGTCCCATGTGTCTGTGAAAGTTGGAAATTGAATAAAGAAGACCACACTGTTGGTGCATTTGAAGAATATGCTGGGAAGAATCTTGAAAGTACCGTGGGCTGCCAAAAGAACCAACCAAGCCCTCTGGGAAGAAGTGCTCTTTGGAAGCAAGAATGCTGAGATTTCTCATGCAAACGTTGGCCATCTTGCCAGGGTAGACTAATCCCTGGAGAAGGATATTATTCTTGGTAAAGTTCAAGGGGATTAAAAAGAGAAGGACCTTTGACAAGACAGACTGACACAGTGGCTGCAACAATGAGTTCAAACAAGAACTATGTGAAGATGGTGCAAGACCTGGCTGTGTGTCGCTCTGGGTTACTGAGGGTCACAATGAGTCGGAACTGACTTGATGGCACCTAACAATAACAATGCAAAAAGAATTGAGTACCGTGCATACATTTCAAGAGGTATTGCATGCTTAAGCACCAGTGATATTGAAGGAAGAAGTCCAAGGTACAATGAAGGCAGCAACAAAAGACAAATTCCTGCTCCAGGAATTGATGAAATATCAGTTAAATTTTTAAACCGCTGATTTAGTACTGAATAAACTTCCAAGAAATTTGGAAGACAGCTACCTGGTCAACTAACTGTAAGAGATCCATATTCTTTTCCATTCCAAATAAAAGGGACCAAGTAGAATGTGTTAACTTTTGAACAGCATCATTAATATCACATGCAGGTAAATTTTTGCTAAAGATCATCAATAAAACAGTTGTAGCAATACATTGACTGGGAGATGCCATAAATTCAAGCCAGATACTGAACAGATGTGTCACAAAGGTTATCAGATGGATCTGCGGACATCAGAAAGACCTTGGCTAAAACACAATACCAGAAAGATGTTTACTTGTTTTATTGACTATGCAAAGGCATTCAATAGTGTGCATGACAACAAGCCAAGGATAACATTGAGAAGAATAGGAATTCCAGAACACTCCATTGTGTTCCTGGGGAACCTGTGCATGGCATAGCACAAGAGACTACAGCGTAGTTCAAATTCAGGGAAAGTGTGTTGTCAGGGTTGTATCCTTTCACCATGCTTATTCTGTCTGTTGAGCAAGTAATCTGGGAAGTTGGACTATACTAAGAAGAATGTGGCATTAGGATTGGAGGAAGGCTTATTAACAATCTGAGATGTGCAGATAGCTCAGCCTTATATGCCGAAAGTGAGGAAATCTTGAAGCATTTACTGATGATACTATTGAAAGTACCATGGACTTTCAGAAACCAAAGAATTCTGTCTTGGAAGAAGTACAACCAAAATTCTTATGAGAAGAATGGATGTTGAGACTTTGTCTCACGTACTTGGACATGAGACAATGGTCCCTGGAGAAGGACATCATACTCAGAAGAGTAGAGGGTCACTGACAAAGAAGACCCACGTTGCCGTCGTTGGTCTTTCTCCATTCAGAGGAAAGAAGCGTGATGAAGACACAGTCACATGGTAGCAACTAGTCCAATGACCTAAGGGACCATGCCAACTTGTCTCCACAACCTTGGAACCAGAAGGATCCCATGGTCCCAGCTCCCAGTGTCCACTGCTCTGAAAAGGATCACATTAAAAGATCCTGGAGGAAGTGGGGGTTGGGGGGGGGGAATGGGGAACACTCAAAATGAAATTAGAAACCAGCTTAATTCTCAGAGGGATACTGTGTCCCTTGCCCTTCAATTCTGGAACTGAATTCACTCTGTGGTAGAATAAGCCATTTAAGAGCTAAGAGGGGGACAGTGCTTTGCCAAGCACAACATTCAGGGGTTGGGAAAGGGAGGTCACAATCAATGAATTAGCACAGACTGTGGGAGAAGCTGAATAGGAAACTGATGATCTGCTCTGCGTACCTTCACTTCATTCAAACGCATACACACGTTAGATTTACTTGTGGGTACCAGAGGTACTGTACATCTTACATGTCAAAAAAATGGAATTTTCTGTTTATGATGATTCTTTTCCTATGTCTCTGTGTGTTTAAAATAAAATTTGTATTGAGAAATATAATTCTGGAAAACTACCTAAACATAGCAAGCAGTTTTAAATGGTCATAAATCACACAGTTGTAAACAATCACTACCCAAGAAAGAAACTAGAACAGTGTGAGGATTCCAGAAGTGTCTTCTCAGTGAGGCCCGCTCCTCCCGACTTAGAAGCAATGTTTGTTTGTTTTTTTAAAGTTTCACTACCTCAAAACAACATAGCTTAGTTCTAGCTGTTTCTTTTTATGCTAAGTAAGTAGAAATATTTGGTAAATAATTTTTTTTCCTCCTCTTTGCTGTGGATTGGGGGAAGCTTACAGAGTGGATTAGTTTTTCATTAAATAATGCATATACATATGATTTCAACTCATTGATTAGAAGACCTAAGGGGTGGCATCTCTTGTCCCACTTTTCCTCCCTTTATTTTTTGTTCCCTTTCATCCTGTTTTCCTAACTCTTCCAGATTTCTGGGCCTTATCCTTGGGTAAAAGTTTCCCTTTTTGATCACAAATGACCGATTATCCTAAGGCACGTGTGGCTCCCTATTGTTATTGTTCCCTCTATGGGATCCTCTATTGTTTGACTGAAACTTGAGCCAAGAGTGGGCTGTGAGATCATGTGCAGATAAGCTGGTATTCTTTTGGCTCTTTCTTATTTCCTTTGATATAACGTTTCCATATGATGTGCTGCTTATGAACTCTAATTGTGGTTGCTGCTGAATAAGTCAATTCTATTTTAATTCAATTTTCCCACAAACTTTTAAAAACATTTTTACCATATTTATGTGTATTGGGTAATATTGATCAACATTTGGGCTGCTTGCAGGTTAGAGCAATTATGATTATTCAGTTATGCATATATGTACATGGTTTGGATTTACTGGATTTATTAGTATTTTATGGATTAGGAATTACAAGGTAACACACTATAAAGAAATACATTTTACTTAAATGTAGTTATTTCTAAAATAATTTATTTGAACAATTTAACTTTGTTATACGCCTTTGGATTTGCTCTGATTATAATCAGGAACCCTTTGGCACTGTGGGTTATGCATTGACCCGCTAATCACAAGAAAAACTGTAAACTCACCAGCTTTTCTGGAGGAGAAAGATGGGCTTTCTGCTTGTGGTAGAAAGGATGAAAAAGCCTGTGATTTGTCAAACATTAGAAATGTGACACAGTGTGCAATTTGGTCTGTTGAGAGATCGTATGTTAAAAGGGGCCAAAGATGTAACAGTCCCTCCCCTACAGTAATAAATTCCCTACAGTAAAAACTTCCTTTTAATGCTGTGTATCATTCAAGGCCTGCTCCTGTGACACTGTTAATTAATGAGCTCTAATTCCGGAAAAAGGAAGTAGGGCCATTTAGATAAGAAATGGAGCCTGACACTTTAGGGGGTACTGGGCTGAGGAAAGCAGAGGAAGTGCTGATGTGACATCCCCTAGAGGTAGGAATGTATAAATTGATGGTCTGATAATCAGGAGAAATGTAAACTGTTTTCCTTTGAATTTTGCTCCTTTTACTCCCATTGCTTGAAAATCCTCTGATGAATGTAGAACCTAGTAATTACTTTCTGGGACTATTGCAAAGCCTTTCTTGTTACATAATTTAAGGTATATAGCCTGCTTGATTTTGACTGAATTTTGAAGCAGCTCAGAGGTAGCAAACCCGACTGTTTCTTTCTGTCAGTACTTGCAAGCAATAAACCCTATAATTTCTCAAATCAACTGGGCTCTAGCTTAGACTGTAGCCATGGTAGTCTCTCCCAGACCCCTTGTCAGCCAGAAACTTGAATATTTCTAGCCTTGAAACCCAAGGGAGCAGCTATATTCTGTTGTGTAGGGTTTCTATGAGTTGGAACCAATGATGGCAGCAAGTTAAGTCTTCACTACTATAATAATATCCCTAGGAGTCCCTGCATAGTAGCAACCATTAAGTTCTAGATTATCAGTTGAAAGGTTGGTGGTTTGAATATATTCACAGGCTCCTAGAAAGATTTGCCTAGCAATCTGTTTCTAAAAGGTCACAATATTGAAAATCCCTCTAGGATTTCTATAAGCATTCTATAAATGGTTCGACTCAGCACACATGGGACCACTATGAGTTTGAACTGGTTTGATGCAACTAATACCACCACCAATCACACCACTACCCACTGCCATCAAACCGATTCCAACTCAGAGTGATCCTATTAACCATTCATAAATATTTCCCTTACAATCTTTACACTTCCTTTTTAAGGTTTGGCCAGGATCATCTCTAACATAATGTTGAACAGAAGCAGATCTAGGTAACATCTGTGCCTTGAACTCCATCTTAAAGAAAATGTTTTCAATCTATCAGCCTAGCCTATGATATCATCTATAGATTTTATACATTTATCATAAATGTATATCTGTTTATTAAAATAAAAAAGAAGACCTTCAATGAGATGGGTTAAGCAGGACAATGACTGCGATGATGGCACAGCACTGGGCAATATTGGTTCCGTTGTGCACAAGATCTCCATGAGTGCAGCGGCACCTAATGTCAGTCAGCCCTGTCATGTCGTTTTCATGGCTGCTAGGGATTTTATAGCTGCTAATTTTGTTGAAAGTTTTGGTGCAGCAGCTATTGTGGTAAGCAGCATTTGTGAAGCTGTGTCACTTTTTGAGCATGGAGTAATAATTAAATAAATATTAGCCTATGATTTAAAATGATGATGCGCATTACTAGTGATTTTGTATGGCTTGGTACAGAAAAATGTCCTTGGGGTGGGGGTCATCAGAAGCTACTTACTAGCTTGAAACCAACCATAGTGAAAATGTTGGAGGGGATTTTCGTGAATTGTAGTGGGGAAAAGTTTGTATGCAACTACTAAAGAAAAAAAAAAGCAAACAGAAGGTAATGGTGACTTTTAAATTTAAATGTCAATTGAATAAAATATTCAGGAAAAAGTAATAAAGAAGGAACTGTTTTGAAGATTGTGCAAGTGTGAAACAGACAACCAATTAATACACAAAGTTAATCCCAGAAGGTAAGTGAGGAAATGGTGTAGAACCACTTCTGAGCTCTGGACTCCTAAGGGAGAAGGATAATCCATGACGCATCTGCCCAAGGATAATTCCTCCGCGGGAGAAACCAGACATGCCTCCACTCTCCAACTGCCTTACCTTTTCCTGACAAGCACCATCCCTCTACTTCTCTACGAGCTTAAATAATTCCTGGCAATGGCCAAACTGAAATTACAGACATTATTCACAACTACGGAGTTCCTACGAGAAGCTAACAGAATACAGTTCCGTTGTCCATACACTTCTCAATCATGTTGGCAGGCATGCCCTAGGCCGCTACCTCTTTCTCTGAGGCAAGAAGTAAACCCACCACTCTGCTTCCTGGTCAGAGCAGCTCCTCTGCTCTGTCTCATGGTCTCAGCGCTGTGCCCTCAGGTGCCTCTACTGCTTCTGTCATTTCAGACAAGATTCTCAAATGTACTCTGCTGGTGCCTCTTTTTTTTTTCAGGATGGTCACAAAATTCCCTGTTTTCTGCTTCTGAGATGGCTCAAGTTTATAGCAAGTGGGATGGCAAAACTGACTACTGATTAATTAATTTAGCATGATTGCTCTAGTCATTTGGTGGTAATTCAAAGACTGTGGGCAGTGGAGCCCTAGAGAGTACTTTCACTCCACTGCCACAGCAAACACGAGGGCAGGGAGAGGGAGGTGGGCAAAGGCACATCCGAGAGAGGAAGATGGAAAGACTGACCAGAATGGGAAGAGGTGTTCTTCATCAGTCGATATTAAACCTAAACCCACGGCAGTCGTGTTGACTTGGACCCACAGTGAACTTACAGGACAAAGGAGAGCAATTCCATAGGGTTTCAGAGGCCACCACCTTTATAGAAGCAGGCTGCCTCATTTGTGTTCCGTTGAGTGGCTGGCAGGTTTGAAACAACAAACCTTTCTGTTAGCAGCCCGATGCTTAACCCAGTGAACCACCATAGGGCTCCTTTTCTAGAAATTAGAAGAAAGAAAATTTAAACGGTGGCCATTATATTGGTAGAATTATGAAATTAGATACTCTATCTTGATAATTATTGAAGGATTTCCAACTAGTATCTTGTTTCTGGAGAACATTGTGACCGTATTTAGGAAATGGAACATGTACGCCATACGGCATAGGAATCCACTTCCAGGTCTAAGCCAGTAGTCCACCACTAATTCAATGTCTATATAAACCAGTGGATGAATACAATGGACTACCAGGCAAGACTGATACGCCTGTTAGATATGTATTTAAAAACATACGTAAGCAATTGAGTAGAATCTATCAGAAACTACAATCGGTGAAAATTTTGACACATATATATGAAAAAGTAATTATATATGTTTATAAACATGCATAGTCTTCAAAACACAAAGGAACACATTCTTTAAAACATATTGTCTCCATGCTGACTCAGCAACCCTATACCAGAGGGCCTTTGAGACTGTAAATCTTCCCCGGAGCAGGCTGCACACTTTCAACTGTGGCGCAGCTGGGAGGTTTGAATCACCTCTCTGGTGGCTAACAGTCCACCATGCCTCACCCACACTGCCATCAGGGTTCTTTACACCTTCAGTTTAAAATATATGGAAATCCACTATTTGATAAACAAAAATACAACAAAAATAATGATAAAATTCATGAGTAGAAAGCCTATCTATTATTGCATTGATGTTTATCAATCTCATTATTTCAAAACATTCACAGAGTGTTTATTTCCATTTTACCAGTGTGTGGCTTCTTTTTATTTATTTATTTTAAAATTTATTGAGTGTGTATGTGGTGGAGTGCACCAACGGGTACATCATACAAAGATAATTTTAACAATTTTATGGGCAATCTTCTTGCACTACAAGGGAGAATATATTTCTCCATTTAATCAGATTAGAGCAAATCATATTTGAATATTGTTTGAAATTCCATTTGAGATAAATATAGCTGCAAGTCATCACAAGAGCCAACTGCGCACACTCCATCTCCAAGAGCAGTGCGCTATTTTCTCTGAGCTGATGTGCACATCTGTTGAACTGTGACTTGTCAAAAAGGCTTAGCCTATTAAAGAGAATTATCTTGGGAGATTAAAGATGATTAGCTAATATTTATGGAAATATTTTTTAAATACTTAAATATTTACTTGAACTACTTGACTTTGAACAATGCAGTATATATGGGCTGCAATTTTTAAATGTATTAATTTTTACTCAACATGCCATTGGATTAAAGTAATACCTTCCTTTTGAATACTGATTGTTAAAGTTTTATTAAAAAATCTGGGAGGCTTGGCTATGCCTTTAAAATATTGTATTCTTCTTCATTAAAATTTATGTAAAAATATCTTTTGCCATATTTCAAAACAACCTATGCTGGTTGGAATAAACTCTGTGGCAGTAGTGTGGTTTGGAGCATGTACATATCATTTTCCTTACATTTGAGAACATGCAGCGACAATTAATTCTATATAAGGAATATTTTATTAGATAATATTAAGATATAGTTGGCTATGTAATTAATTTATTACATTTGCTATCAAGATATGTATGTTTGCAAACATCTGAAATGTGGTGAAAAATAATTTTGCATTTGCAGGAGGATTAATCATATTAATTTATATGTAGCTACTGTAAATTTATTTTAAAATGTTTCTTACAAAAATACTACACAATGAATTTTCATTAAGTTTAATGGCACTGTTTTAGAATATTTCACTACTTGAACATTTGATAGATTTGAGCTGTTTGAATATAGTTAAGTACATAAATTTTGCCAAGAACTTTTAAAGAGATATCTTACTTTTGTAAGTAAACATTTCAAAGGCTCTTTTGATTTGAAAACTATATGGATACATGCATATACCTATATCAGATGCAAAGTTTGAAGCATTCATTCATCTATGACAAGATTTTTGAAAAATAACTATCTAGCCAATGGTCAAAAGGATCCGTAGTTCAAAGAAAGATGATGCAACAGATTATGGAAATTATTGAGCAACCCCATGAATATCATACACAAGTAATACTTTGCTAAAGATAATTTAAAAAACCAAGAAATGGTTGTAGCAATTTATTAATAGGGAATGGTAAGAAAATCAAGCCAGATTCAGAAGAGGATGAGGAACAGGGAATATCATTAATTCTTTCAGATGGAATTGGGCTAAAAGTAGAGGATACCAAAAAAGATAGTTAACTATGTTTTATCAAGTATGCAAATACATCCAACTGTGTGCATGCTAACAAATTATGGAGAACACTAGGATATGGGAATTCTAGAACTTCAATTGTACTCAAGTGCATCTATGT
This sequence comes from Echinops telfairi, assembly GCF_000313985.2. Lineage (NCBI taxonomy): Eukaryota > Metazoa > Chordata > Mammalia > Afrosoricida > Tenrecidae > Echinops > Echinops telfairi. The sequence goes on along the minus strand of NW_022103899.1, from coordinate 40,174,206 downwards.
AAAACAAGAGGCAGTTTTTGCCAACAGAAGAAGGGCATACTGAATGATTTAAAATAAGGAAAGGTGTGTGTCAGGGTATATCTTTTCACAATTTTTATTCGCTCTCTCTGATGAATAAATGAACTGAAAAGTTGGGCTATATGAAGGAGAAGGTGGGAACAGGATTGGAGGAAAACTCCTTAACACCCTTGACTTGCAGCTGGTCTAACCTTGCTTATGAGAGCAAAGGGGACCTTGCCTATGTACTGATGAAGCTCACTGACTGCAGCCTTCTGTATGAATTACACCTCAATATGCAGAAAACAAAAATCCCCACAACTGGGCCAATAGGGGAAATCATGATAAGTGGGAAAAAATACTGAAGTCATCAAGGGTTTCATTTGATTTGACTTAGACCCACATTGAACACCTACGGATGTAACAGTCAATGAATCAAACAATATGTCTCATACAGAAGACCTGCTGAAAAAGTGCACGGTTCAAAGCAAAACTGTCACTTCAAGGACTAAAATGTACTTGAATCCAGTCATGGTAAGAGGGTAAGTTAACAAAAACTCACTGCTACTAAGGTCCCAGGTTGTACATGCATCAGTGTACTCTAAATATCACAGGTGACGGTGACTCTTCATCGAGATTCCAAACTGGATCCCAAAGTAATTATGTTAGACTTCTTTCGTGGACTCCAAAGTAATCGTGTTAGCTTTTCTTGAAGGACACAGAATTATGTTAGGGCCTTATTATAAAGTTTTATGAAAATTGGAAAACTCATTGATGCTATGGATTTTTTCTCCACCATGACAATGCACCTGTCCATTCTTCAAGGGTAGCAAAGGCTACCATATGAAAATTTCATTGGGAAACCTTGCCCCCTCCATCCTATAGCCCTGATTTTGCTCTGTAAAAATCCCCTCCAGCCTCAAACTCAAAGACTATTTCAAAGAAACATGACTGTGTCCGTACAATATGTCAAAACTGCCATTTTGACATGGTGTAAATGGAAGTGCAATTGATTTTTCACAGAAGGCTTAGTGATAGGGAGACACAGCCTTTAGGAATGTATAGATCCAGAGGAAGATATTTTCAGAAACACTTTTCAAATAATTTTGTTTAATAAGTATTTCGATGAGTTTATCTCAAACTTAATGACTTACTCTCACATTTTCAATCATGTGTACATACAAAAGTTGGACCATAAAGAAGGGACACCAAAGAAGAAGTGATGCTTTTTAATTATGGCGTTTGTGAAGAATATTGAATATATCATGGGCTTCCAGCAGAACACACCTCTCTGGGAAGGAATAAAGCCACAATGTTCCTTAAAAGAAATGATTTTGAAACATCAACCTACTTTCCTGGGACATGTTATCAATAAGGATCATTTTCTTTACTGGAAAAAGTAGCAAGCCAGTGAACATGAGGAAGGCCCTTCACAGCTGGACTGAGATGGTGGCTGCAACAATGGGCCCGGGCACAGTGGTGACTGTGAGGCTCGTGTAGGGCTGGACAATGTGTAGTCTCCTGCATGGTTGCTGTCTTTCAGAATCACTTCAATGACAACTAACAGCAACAATAACATACCTCAAACAACAGTAACATGCCTTTAATGCCACAAATTATACCTTTTCTTCAAGTGCAACTACATCAGAGAGCTAAGAAACATTTGAGAAGTTAATGTATAGGTTGTCTTTATGTTATCTAGGCAATTACAATTGCAATAGCAGATTATATTTGTAAATACTATGATGTGTAAGTTTAGCAGATATTACCTTCTCTAATTCATTTGGAATTGGTCATGTTCTTACTCTATCATATAATCCTATAAGAAGAGTTTGATCTTATCATTAACTCAATTTGTAAAAATTGGAAGTGCATAATTCGCTTTTTATGACAAAATTTGTATTGCTATCAAGAATTAAATTTGCTCCTGTGTGTGCAAGAATAAGTTTAATCTTGCTCAACAACACTGCAGCTATTTAAATCTGATGCTCAATTTTCAAAATTTAATTTAGATCAAATTAAGTTATCTTTCTGATTTAAAGGGAAGTGTAACTTTCCATTTATTTGATGTTTTATTTTCAAGTTTCAAATTCTATAAGCTAGTTTTATTTTATAATACTTTTATTTCAGAATATCATGGCCTAACTATTGAACTCAGGAAACATCCAATATTCAACTAATTGTACAACATTTATGTTGTAAACCCAATGGATAACTACCTATTCCAAATGTCTCTTTTTAGAGATGATAAAGTAGAGGATAGCAGAGGTTAAGTATTTTGCCCAATTCTGCATAACAGATCATTGAAAAATATTAATATTTATTCTTAGTCTCATTTTATACTTGACTCAAATGTTCTTATCTACTTCATGATATGTGAATAATTTCCAGCTTTTTCTATAAATTCAATCCAGATCCATATAAAGTATTGAGGGTATTGGGGATATCAGAATAATATTCCTGTTTGAAGACAAGACAAGATATGAAGACAATTCAAGAAGAAAGTCTTCCTAGTTTGTGCAATGATATTATCAGTAGATTAAGGATATGATCTTTCAAGCATACTGTCTGAAAGGAAAAATACTTATTTACATGTATAAATTTGACTATGTTTTATAGAATTAATAACTTTCATTTCATTAATAACTTTCATTAATATCTATGCTTTACAATCTATGTAACGTACGTGGATTACACTTTAGCTTCCTAACTGCAATGTTAGCAGTTTGAAACCACCCAAGGTGAGGCTTTCTACTCCTGTAAAGATCTACCTGCCTGGAAACCCCACAGGGCAGTTCTGCTCTGTCCTAGAGTCATCATTATTGGTCAGAAGTGATGGATGACTATGAATGTGTTGTTGTTGTTGTTGTTGGCATGGCCCACTTACTGTGAGGCAATTCGATAGATTAGAATCAGGGGAAAGGAGAGAAGGGAGCCTGACTCTGGGGATGAGATCTTGACCATCAAAACAACCACAAAGATGCTGGCTTGGTACCCAGTGAGGAGGTTAAGGCACAGGGGTAAGGGGAAGAAGATAAAAGGGTAACCTCCTGGTAGGCAGGGCGCTTACACCTCTCCTCTGAGCTGCCCTTTGAGCCTCTGTCATTGAAGTGTGCTAAAATTGTCCTATGCTTTGCTGAACCTCTGTACTTACATCCTCAATAAAACCTGGCCATGCTTCGCTGCTGCCTGCCGCCTTCCTTCCCCAAGACGACTGAGAACCAAGGACGAGGCCAAGCCTGGACCGCAGTAGCACCACCAATCAGAGTCCAGAGGCGTTCATCCGAGCTCCTTCATGGCTTAACACCTGGAACACTAGGACTATTAGTCCTTAATTGATATATTTTTGTCTAATATGCTGTTGATTAAAGTTGTTAAAGTGCTCCCACTATGACCAGTATGTTTTTGTATGTGGAAAGTAAAAATAGTTTCTGGCTTATCAAGAATATGAGGGAACTTTAAAAAGTTTGTGGAAAAATTCTACTCTCTTTAAATTCTATTTTTCCACAAATGTTTGAAGGCCCCCATAAGATACAACCAACGAGAAAATACAGATAAAGCACACATCTCCCGATGAATCTCCAATTTTTTTTCTCAGTAAGGTCCTAGAACTAGTGATTAAAAAACAAAACAAAATCTCTACAGGCTTTCACAGAACTGTGAGACTGTATGTATTCATTGACAGGCTGATGTAATTAAAACATTAAAACATCTTCAAATGGCAAGATGGCACTTTCCACAGAGTGCACTGATGATTCACAGGGTTGGCATGTTGCTCCTTTAGTGGAGACTAGTAACCACACACTAGACATGAATCAGAGACTTCGATTTCCAAGAGAGCTATGTAATATCGTTTCCTTGAATTTCCCCAGGTCTTTGTCTGGCATCACCAAAACCAACTAGACTCGCTCCATCACTGTCCGCTGTTTCCCTCAGAGGCAGTGCACGGCCATCGCTCTTGAGGACAGAGGTGAACGGCCCCATCGGGTTTCCTAGGCTTTTTAGGAGCAGTCTGCGTCATCTTTGTCCTCTGAGACGGCCTGTGCAGTTAGCGGGCCCATGCTTAACCCCCTGCACCACCAGTATTCCTTGGTTGTTTAAATATGAAACCATGTAGCCTTTACGGTCATAGACTGAAATATCAAATATGATTCACAGGCTTCCGGGTAATCTGATTGGATTTTGAACATTTGCGGTGTGGGGTTGGGGGGGTGTCTATCGCCGCTGGCATAGTAGTTCAGCATTGGGGTGCTAAGTGCGAGGGCAGCGGTTCCAAACCATCAGCTGCTATGGGAGAGAGGCGGAGCTTTCTACCTCCTTCAACAGTTACCCTCCTGGAAACTCACCAGGGGCAGTTCTGCGGGGTCACTGTGAGTCAGCATCGACTCCCTGGCTGTGAGTTTGGTTTAGGAAACTTTTTTCACCACTGTTTCATTGTCCCCCTCCCCTTTTAGCAATCCCAGTGTGGCTCTGCCTGTGGCGAGTGAGTATCTTGGGTCTCCACAGAGTGGAAACTCGCCCATTCAGATGAACTGATGCTCATGAACGCTCTACTGGAAAGCCCCCATCTGGCTGAAGCTTCAGTTCCTGCATTTTCTAAGGGTGTGGCTTCTTTGCAAATGACTCACTGGAATTACGTTTTACAAAGGAAGGGGAAATATTGCTAAACTACACAAAAAACGATGAAACGGGAGATGTAGAGAAACCTATAAATTCTCACAGCTCACTTTTATGACTTTCACCATGCAATTCAATTTAATATATCCTGAAATAGCAATAAATTTTGAATGGTAAAACATATTGAACTTTGAGTATGGCAAGAAAGATATTTAGATACTGAATATTTGCAAACATATGCAGCATTATATTACAAAGAAGCTCTCTGTTTAATGAAAATGAAACAGATTTGACTTTACAAATAAATGGGTGATAATTATATATTCATATGTGTATGAATATATATAAAACACAGGTAATATATGTAAAAACAGATCATCTATGTGGGACACAAGTGTCACATTTGGCAGTAAAACTTTTAGTTACATTATGCTATCTCACATGTAACTTTACTTCTAAATATGTCAGAGGATGATTTCATATGTCTAAAGAAAAGCTAACCATTAAGAGGTGCTTCATGTATCTTTAGGCTTTCTGCATATATGGGCCACTTACTGTGCTGCTCCCCAGAGAGTGTGTAGTTTGAACTCACCAACTGGTCCATGGGAGAAAGATGAGGCTGTCTACTCCTGGGAAGATTTGAAGTCTCAGAAACAGAGGGGCAGCCCTGCTTTGTCCTGTGCATTGCTATGACTCAGAACAGAGTCGACGGCAGTGAGGTTTTTTTTCATTTGTTTTGTTTTGTTTGATTTGTATGTGCTATGGGTACATAAGATTGTGTGCTTATTATTTGCCTCTTAAATTCTTAGGCCATGGTCAATATTGTATAAAGATGAGGTTTGACCCTTTTTTTTTTTTTTACAGTATTTATGCTTTCACTGGAAACCTCCTAAACTAGTATAAAACCTTGGTTGTCTGTTTACTTCCTCATTACTATGTGGACATATTTTTCTCAGCCCTAGAATGAATGAAATGTCCTGTGAGACACCCCACTCCACCCTTTCAGCTTTAGGAAATAAAAACAAAACATGATGGAAGCCTTTGACAAGAATTCCTTATAGTACTGGTATATGCACTATTTCTTTCAATTGGCATTTGAATGCTTAGACAAATATCTCCTAGTGCCCTCTCCTCCATGACATCTCTGGGGAAACTCATTTCAGAGAGACTAAGTAAGCTGCCTAAAAACTTAAAGGAGGTGAAACGATGATTAAACCTAAAGGTGTGAAGGAAGCTTGGGTGGGTTTTGCACTGGCCTGCTAACTGCAGAGTCAGTCCTTTGGACCCACCAGCCCCTACTCTGGATAAAGACGAGGTTTTGCTACCAAAAATATTTCTATCCTCGGAAACTCACAGGGGACAGTTCTACTCTGTTCTATAAGGTCTTTATGAGTGGGATTTCCTCTATGGCAGTGGGCATATTAGGGTTTGAACGCAACACTATGGCCTATCATCCTTTTGTATGCTCTTTTTGTATATTAATATATTATTATATATATGTAAACAAAGATACTTTTTAGAAGAGACACTAAGAATAACACCAAGTTTTAAAACAAAACACACTGCCATTGAGTTGATTCTGACGCATGGTGACCCTACATGGGGTTTCTAAGACTTCAAGCCTTTAAGGGACCATATCGCCTCATCTTACTTTTATGGAGTGACTGGAGCAATTGAACAACAAAACTTGTGATTAGCAGCTCAACAACTACCACAGCACCCTCAGGATTCCTATTTAAAATTAATACTATAAATAAAATAAAAGTATAAATAAATTAAGATGGAAATATTCACTTATGAAATTAATAAACAATGAGGCAAGATTTATATACATAAAATTGAAATAAAATGTTATTAGCAACAGTTTCACCCATCTAATATAATGAGCTCTACTTTCAATTTTTTCTATAATGTTGGATTTGCAGTGACAGGAGATCTCTTATTTATGAAGACAAGCTGTTGTATATGTAAACAGGTTTTCCAAATTTTTTAATAGCACACCTCATAATCTCAAGGATGCTCTTCAATTAAACTGATCCAGAGACATGCAAACTGATTAGATATAAATTTTGTTTCTAAGATAATCACTTAAACTATTTATCAACTATTCACATTCTTTTTGCTAAGTATTTTAGACAGAATGTTACCCAAACCGTGTGTTAAATGTGTTAAATGATGTTATAATGACATGATGGGTTTGTTTCAAAGACTTTTCTTCGTGTCCAAAAGTATGGCTTTGTTCTCATTAGTTAAGTTGTGACAAATAATGAGATAATCCTCTAGTTATATGTAATCACACATTTTCATTTTAATCACACATTTTTATTTTGTCACAGAATTTCAATATGGAAACACAGATAAACTAATGCAGACCCTTTGTAAATATTAATTAATCTCTCACTGTGATAATAGTCAATATACTATTATCAGTATACTGTTGTTATTTTTTTAAAAACGATTACACCATATGGGTTTATGTAAGTATCAGGTGACTAAATTGGATTTGACTTTATACTCATTTGAAATATTTTCATGATATATTTTTGATATTTTAAAGGAATAATTTAAAATATAAAACATCCCTTAGTGTATGCAGATGGGAGAAGATCTCTGTGTTTCTATTTTTCCTTCATTTTGGTTTTGCTCTGCACTTACATTCTTCTTACAGGAAGCTTACCCTCTGGACTTGACTTTGTGATTTCACAACTGTGCTCAAACTTTAAGCAGCCGGGTTGGTCAGAGGGGGCTACATGTCGGGTTGCCAACAGAGTTCAGCAATTAGAAGCCAGCAGTCCCTCGAGGGAGAGAGAGGAAGAGTTCTCCTTGCCTAAAGATCACATCTTCAGACACCCAGAGGGACAGGCCTCTCCTATGCTTTTGGTCATTCTGAGTTGGAATACACTCAGTGGCATTACATTTTTTAAAAATTATTGTTTGCTCAGACTTTGATTAAACCTTGAGTTTATTCTCTCTGGTTCCTCCAATTTTTCTATATTTCAGACTTTTAAATAAAATGCAGAAATTTCATACTACTCAATGAGAAAGAACAGATGATATTAAGTTCCTGGCCACATAGAATCAATGTTAACTATGGTAGGTTCCTTGAAGAAATGGTCCAAGGGATGGGAAGGTCAGATTGAAGTGACATTCCTCAAATTGATGAAGTTATTTTCATTTCCAGTTATGCTCATCTACATCCTGTGTGTTTTCATGTTTCCCCTGGTTTTACCCTTGATCCTCATGGTTTTAAATTATTAATGCATTAACAAGAGCCCATTAGTCATCAGAGAGAGAAAATTGATTTGTTGTATCAAAGACTTTCTAAAGACTTCAGAAGACTCGTGTGAGGGACTCAGATGCAGACTGACATTTATTTAACATCCAATTTGCATAGAAAAAATTAACTTTTGAGATGGGTAATAAGGTCAGTAAAGAGCAAGTGACAGAATATTTAATATTCACAGTGGTTATTAAAAGTTAGCCTATGTTTATAAGAATTATAAACTTACATACAATTCTTAGTTTCTTATGAGACAAGATAGCCAGAAGTGTTAAGATTTCAGAGTTCAAAATGCAAGAAAATAGCTCAAGATAATAAAAATGGATTTAACTATATGAGCAAATTTATGAAAACCAGGTTAAAACTCCAAAACCCTAAATGCCAGTGCAGACTTTTGTGTATCAGAAATTGTAAATTGAAATTATAATAGGCTTTCATCTCATGAAATGAAATTCACATCGTTGGGATATTCTCTTCAGTACAGTGTTTTCTTTTTGACTTCTGGCAGGCCATAAATATGTTAATCACAAGAACTTGACTTAAAACATTTTTTAAAAGTTCAAAAGTATTAGTGTGGCTCATACACTTACCTGTGATGGAAATATGTTAGAGTTTGTGAAGAAGACACACTTTGATAAGAATACCAATTTTTTTTTTGTATTTTCAATTTCAGGTCTATGATGGAAATATTTGGAAGCCAGTACAATAAAACACAGACAAACATTATGATTCTGGAATTGCTCATGCTATATTCATATTTTCTGAGTTAAAGAATTAATATGGAATATTTTAAAATAAAAGTTTCCTTTCATGTGTGTGTGTATACACTTAGGAGTAACATGCATTTTATATAATTTTATTTTTTCTATTTTTTAAGCTTACATATTTGAATATAAATAATTTATATTTTCTTATATAACATTCAAGTATTTCCAATCTATACATCTATGTACTACCACAAATAGCTAAGATATATTTTTAAATTATCAGAAATTTTAACAGATTAAACCAGACAGCACAATTGCAATAAAAGAGATTATATTACTTAATAAAATATGAACATTTTTATTTATCAAGGGCTATCATGAAAAATATAGATACAAGTATATGTTTAATTTTCTAAATGGACAACTGGGATTATTGAGTGGGTTTTAGCATCAGTTGCTAGTGTAATCATCAGCTTAGATAGCATGTCTCATCAGATTTATAATGTTAAGATCATTGCAGAAAAATGCTATGCACAGTTAAATAATAATGTAAAAGTATGAAGAAGAGCTTATAGCAACAGGAAGATGAATACATATTTCAAATTAATTTAATAACATGAAGAATGTGGAACAATGTATTAACTTATTGTAAGACTAAAATTCTGTTCAAAATAATAGTCCAAGTTCACATTTTGGCCAAAATTTTTTTGCTCTTGTGTACTCCAATGTAGGTGACCTTCAGAAAACTCAAATGACTTACCTTGGATGGTGATTCTACTGGATGGGCGGCTCAAGGCTCTGTATGGCCCTGCTAGGAACCTGTGCTATTTATGTCAGGACACGGTTATCTCCATATTTTTTCTTTACATATATTATATCCATAATTCTTTCATAAAGTGATACATAATTAAACAATGTAATATACTGCAATCTAATATTCAGAATACAAATTTACATGGGAGGCTATGCCAAAACTTTTAAGTGGCAAGAGGAAATCACTTCAGAACCAAGTTTTAAGTTACTAGTTTGATGACAAATGTTATATTAAAGTACCCTACCTGTTGAATCAAAGTTCACCTCATTTCCCGGACTTGGACCTATATCGATAGACACAACCGCCGAGAGTTTCCGAAAATCCCATAGTTTGACAACTCCACAGGCATCACAGGATGCTATCATGTGGCCCTTAAAAAAAGGGGGGAAAGTATGAATACATAAACACATACACATAAATATTACAGACAAAATATCTACAGACAAAATATCTACAGACAAAAGATTGGATTCAAGGTGTTATTATGTCTCCAACTTAAGGCGCCCTCGTAGTGTTGTAGTGACACGTTTTGCCGACAGCGGCAAGTGCTGAAAACCCCAGCCGCTCCTGGTGAGAAAGACGAGCTTCTGCTCCAAGAGTTCGTCTCGGGACACTTCCAGGGCAGTTCTCGGGTCCTGCAGGGTCACTATGAGCCGTCACTTACTTGATGACAGTAGTTTTTTGGTGGGTAACCTAAAACATATTACTCTACTTTGTCTTACATATAAAATTGCTATAAAAGTTATAATATAAATATCTAGAATCCTTTAATACATTTTTATATGATGATTTTTCAGGAAAGTTTTTGATTATTCTGATTATATAGGAAGACGTAATAAAAGTTTATACTTGTCCTTTCCGTTGAGATATAGTCAATTATTTAATACGACCCTTTTAGCAATGATCCTTTTTGCAAATCCTTTATTGCAAGCGCTCGCTTCTATGGCTGTGGCTATAATCCCAATTTCGTGGGAGAGCTAACACAGGATTAGGCTGGGATACAGCCTTAGTTTCCAGTTTAGTAAAGGACGTGACTTAAGTTTCCTTGAGGGAAACTCCTGAAAGACTAAAAGCACACCTCTATATGAGCCATCTCAGACGCAGGAATACAGAGAAAAACCTAGGATCATCAGAAGGAGAGCCATTTGGAGATCGCTGTCTGAAGTGGCGGAGGCTGAAAGCAGAGGCGTGAGAGCCCGTGACATGGAGACGATGGGGTCGAGCAATGGAGCCCGGCAAGAACAGAAGCCATCGCTAGACAACCAGGAGACATTACAGAGAGGCAACGCCAAGGCTGTGCAACAGTGAGGGAGAGCAGAGTGAACTCCCTGCCCCCACGCCAGCCGGTACTGTTTGCACATAATTAGACATACATCGAGTGTATGCATACAATATGTGACTGACACATTAGAACTGGCCAAAAAATAAGATAGGAAAAAAACACACTGAAAGTACATATTTTATATGCAGTAATTAATTACCTCGGATGGAGCAAATTTTTATATATTGGTAGGAAAATGAATGTAAGAACAGAATTTTTTTTTTCTAACCAAAATGGCTCCGGCTATTGAGACCAAGTAAACTTGATTGCAGGAA
>NW_022103899.1:40124420-40162628 GCF_000313985.2 Echinops telfairi | reverse complement strand
GAAAGGGTGTGTATTTTCCCAACATAGAAATTCTAGCCCCATCTTCTGTCTACACTGTCCTTGCTAGTCTGTCAAGGAGATGTTTATTGAGCTGTTCCTTCATGTCAGGGACTGGGGGTGACGTAGATGAGCAAAAAGGATTTCTGTTCTTCAGCCCCTTAAATCTACACTCTTCATCATCATCATCACATCACTCCATTTGGTCCTATCACCAACTGAATTTATAACAATGGGCCAAGTCAGGTCTGCAAGTAGTGCTTATGAGCAGTCCATGTACTGTACATAATTCAAAACATGGTTTTCCTTTCAGCTCCAGTTTAATTATTTTAAATCAAATCTAAGTAATATGTTCATGTCCTTCCTAAATATTCTAGAACAGTAAGTTTATACATTATTGTGTAAATGTTTCCTTTGGGTCTTCTTGTGTTTAGCTCACACAATTTTCTTCTCATTTACCCCGTGGATTTCATCTTCTCCGTAAAACAAGCGCATTCTGTTTTATAGTCCAAACGAGCTCTCTGATTCTCCCTGCACACACCAGGCATGAAACAAGTGCCGTTAGGTTGTAAATTCTGTAACTGTTGTCACTGACAAAGCACTACAACACCTTACCACCAATCTACTACATGGGACATTTCATCTTTCTTAGGACCTAAAAGGAACATGAAGTGCTTGGAGAGTGTTCCAATATGTAAACATGTTATAAGTGGGTCTGAAATGAAATCACTGAATTTCATTTCAGAAAAAGAAAGAACAGGACTAAGTATTGGCAGGAAATATTTTGTTAGAAGTCAGAAGGCATTCTATCCAGATAATATGAATGCTTTCAAGCATACTTCAGATGTAACAAAATGGCAGTTTTTGTATTTTTAATTTAGAGGACAGAGCTAACACCTTTTAATTCGAATTTAACTTGGATGGACTTCTCAACCAAGGCAGGTGATGCAACTGATAGTCTATTTTTGTTATGAATTAAAGGCAATGTTAAAGTATGCTTTCCTCGACTGAGGATGAAATTTTGAGGACATAAAATAAAATATGAAAATTTAATTCCATTATTTGAAAGGGTAGACATTAATATTTAAATTTTAAAAAATATTTCCACATTTATATCTGCATGGCTGCTGTAAAATGACTAATGTATAATTATCTGATAATATAAGCACCAATATTTATTAAGTGTTTTAATGAGACAACTATTGTACTGAATGTTTTCTTAATACACACGTATATGCTAATTTTAAATATTTTTAAACAGCTAACATCCTTAAGCCAGATTTTTCTATTGCCCAAGGAGCTTCAAAACAGCATTCCACAACACAGTATGAATGATGCAAAAATGCAATGGTCAAGCACCCAGCTTCTAACTGACAAGCTGGCGGTTCAAACCCACCCAGGTGGCTGTGTGAGGAGAAGAGCGGTGCTCTGCTCCTTGTAAATTACAGCCAAGAAAGTCCTATGGGGACAGTTCTCTGTCACATTGAGCCACTGTGCATTGAAACAGACTTTAATGCACGCAACAGCAATAACCAAATATGCATAATAACTTAGTGTTAGAAATAAATCATTGTGTAGATTTGATAACTGTAAGATACATGTCATGAAGGGATAACTTAGCTAAACTTTCAAATGGGTGGGTAAGAGGGACCTAATGCCCACCACAGTACTGGAGTATAGACAAGGCTCAATCCTATTTTTCAAAACAAATAAATGGTTCCTGTTGTGATACACAGGACAGGGGAATTCTCAGAACCATTTGGACCTGTTTGATAACATGTATAGGGGCAAGGAAGAAGGTAAATGGACAGAGGGGATGGCAACAGAAGGGCAGATGGCTTCAAATAAAAGCAGGGGTACATATTTTCTCATCACAGAAGTACCAGGTTCCTAGATGTTCACCAGAAGTTTTATGTTAGTCTAAGTCCCTCTGTAATAGTCTTGGTGGCTCTGACTCGCTAGACATACATAAGAGTTGAAAAATACGGATGCTGTTCCCCTCCCTTCACAAGAACACTGAGGGTCCATCCACAAACTCCATGAGCAGAAGAAGAAACTGGGATGTTGCTTACCTAAACTGCTAGTGTGAGTTTTCAGGGACATTATGATGGAGAGAAGAGGAAAAGTAATTACTTAGGAGAAACTTTAAAAACCCTTTCTAGAATATACAACAGAATGCTCACTTACGGCACAATGTCATTAATATCATACGCAAGTACACTTTTGTTGAAGATCATCCAACAATGGTTGTAGCAGTACATTGACAGAGAGCTGCCAGAGATTCAGGCTGGATTCAGAAGAAGACATGGAACAAGAGATGTCTTTGCTGATGTCAAATGGATCTTGGCTCAAGAAGAGAATAACAGAGAGCTATTTCCTTGTGTTTTATTGACCATTTCAAGGCATTTGACTGTGTGGATCATAACAAACTGTATATCCTTGAGAAGACCAGGAATCTCAGAGCATTTCACTTTGCTCTTGTGGAATTTGTACATGAAACAAAAAGCAGTTGTGTGAAATGAACAAGGGAATATGGTTTGCAATCAGGAAAGGCGTGTGTTATGGTTGTATCCTCTCACTATATTTATTCAATCGGTGTACGGAGCCAATAATCCGAGACGGTGCATTATATGCAGAAGAGTGTGGCTTCAGGAAAGGAGGCAGGCTTACCAATATTTGGTAGGCAGACCACACGGACGTGCTTGCTGAAAAGGAGCACCTGAAGTACTTGCTGATGAAGACCGGGGTTTGCAAATGCTTCCAAAATAAAGAAAACTAAAACCCGCACAACTGGACCAATATATAACATCATGCTAGAGAAAAGATGGGAGTTGTCAAAGATGTCACCTATCTTAGCCCCACAATCAGTGTTCATGGAAGCAGCAATCAAGAAATCCAAGGAGAGATGGCATTGGGTCAATCTGTTGCACAACCCCCCTTTAGAGTGTTGGAAAGCAAGGATGCGACTTTGAGGTCCGAGGAAAACCTGAAAGCCAGGGCGTTTTCAGTGACCTCATATGCATTTGAAAGGCCATTAAAGAGCAAAGAAGAATCGATGCATGTGGTTACAGTGCTGGTTAAGGATATTGAAAGTACTGTGGACTGCCAAAAGAACAAAGGATTCTGTCTTAGAAAAAGGACATTCAGAATGCTCCTCCTTAGTGACAAGGATGAAGAAACAAGTCATGTTCTTTGGACTTGTTGTCAAGGGAGATCAGTCCCCGGAGAGAGCTAACACGGTCAGTAAAATAGAGGGCAGTGAAAAAGAGGAAGACCTTGGACAAGTTAGATTGACCCAAGGGCTGCAACAATGTGCTAGAGTGTAAGAACACATGAGGTTGGTACTGTATCTGGCAGTGCTTTATTTGTGTGTACATGAGCCTCAAGGAGTTGGGTTGACACAATTGCACCTAACCACAGAAGAAGAATATATAACAGTCAAGACTGTAAGTAAAGCTAGCTATAGTTTTGCAGTTTACCAAAAGTAAGAAAGAATACTTTTAAAGAAAATATTTTTCCATTTTTATTTGTTTGTTTATTTTTTTGATAGGTAGAACTGTGTGACAATCTGAAAATGACTAAAACAACAGAGTTCTGGGAACTTCTCTAAAATGTATTTCCCAGAGAAACGTACACTGAAGGCTACTGTGTACAGAGCACTCTGAGAAGCTCAGATTCAAATTTATGACTGTCTTTTATAACATGTGATTGCTATAATCTATCATAGAACCCGCTATATGGTAGGCTGTCCATCTTGAGTACTTAGCTGAATAAATTAAAATAAAGAACATAGAGAATAATCACTGTTGACTGTACTCCACCCTTGATCATCACCAAAAGGCAGAGAAGAGATTGTTGACTGTACTCATACATGATTCAAAATATTTTTAAGTAGTGTTTAAATTAGCTACAGCTTAGATTTTTGTTTTTGTTTACTTGTTTGTCAACAAAAGAATCAATTGAGTTAAAAACACAAGTGCAACTGGACGAAGTACAAAGGCTGAGATGAAAATGGAGTGTACCCCCTTCTTATTGCCCCAGTATAGACACCCACCTCCAACATAAAGCTCATTTAATGGAATAAGCCATAACTTAGAAAAGAAGCTAATTATAAATTTCACTAGAGCATTATATGGATAAAGCCATCTCCACTTAATCTGTTAAAAATATACTGAGAGCAATTAGGAATATGTATCAAAGATCACAAATATAATCATACTTAGAAAATTCAATATGACTAAAATTTATTACTATTAATTGGAAAGGTTATGATAAAATTACTGTAGCATAATGTATAAATTTAAAATGGAATCAAGTGAAATCTGTAATAATCAAATAGGGAAGGAATACATCATATATTGTGGATTCAAAACACTGCCTGAGGCCCTGGCTTTCCAACAGCTCTCAAGAGACCGGCAGGTTGAGGGGCTCTCCTTGCACATTGGTCTCAAGTGTATTTCTATGTTGTAGAAAGTAAAGGAGAAAACAGGGGCACTAATGAGGTCATTATATTACAATAACTAGTTTAGTAAGCAAATATTATGTCTTAATATAAACATGTATTTTGATTTTATGTAATTTCCTAAAACATGCTTTACAATCTTGTACATTAATATATTTTTGTGGTTAGGGGGTATTTTTCAAAATGTTTAAATTTCAGAGAGTAACAATGTATGAGAGTCCTTATGAATGTACCTTTGCCTTGCATGTCAGGCAGAAAATAGACAGGGTTTTAATTTATTATAGAAAAAAATATCTCATACTTTGGACCTTAATCCTGCTGAAGCAACTAAATAGTTTCTATTTCCATTTTCTTTTCTCAAGTCAACTGAGAGCACACCATCTAAATACCTAAGAATTTAAGGTTCCCTTTTGGAAAGATTCTTCAAGGCTGAACACCAGGAGGTTCCATATATGTGTGTGGAAATATGTCTATTCTTAAAGTATTCTATTTCATGAGAAAATAATCATGTGATAAATATAAACAACTAATCAATGCAGCACATATACAAATTGTGTAAACTCTATGAGTGAAAGTACCTAAATTTGTTTAGCAATGCATAACCATGTGCAGAGCAGCATATCCTTGATATTGAAATAATTATGGAGTGAATTTGTACCTTCAATTTTTGGGTTGGCAAACTGTGGCTCTAGAGCCATATGGAGCTCGTTTGGTATATACATATGGCCCTGTGGTCGAATTGAAAAACATTAAAGGATATCATTCTGATAATGATGATTTTGTTTGTAAAACTATTTTTATGGCTCTTCATTTTTTAAAAAATGTTTGTGAGGGACAGGATTAGCTCATCTGTCTCAAAAATTTGCCGACCTCTGGCCTTGATGAATTCTCATAAAGTCATTACAATAACAATCTAACAGAGAAGAAAACAACTTAAAATTATGTACTCAACAGAATGTCACTCTAGACATCCTAGTCAAAGACGAAGAGTTTAAACCTAAAGATTTCCTGGAGCTATTAATGGTTGTGTGTTCAGACTGAACAGCTGAACCCTAACAATGGTAGGAAAAAACGCCTGTGAGTGCAGACATGGAAAAATCAAGGTGCTAAGTTAAACTGTTGATTTTTAAAAAGAGGAAATTCCTATTCCAAACTTTAACCCAAACCTAACCCTGTTCTTAATCATAAGTAAACTGAACTCAGAACGTAAGGGACAAGAGAACAGACGTGTTTATTTAAAAACATAACACACCATCGTAACAACTATTGTCAATATATAAGTATTCCCAACACATAAGGACACCCACAAATAGGCTGTGCTTGCCGATTAAATGAGACACAGATTTAAAAATAAAGAAAATACAACTGTGTGCAATTTATAACTATTAACTCTGCAATAATGAAAAATGAAATCATTCAGAAAGCACAAATAAGTGGTGAGCAAATGTTTTGAGAATGATGAGGGCAATGAATGTACAAATGTGCTTTACACAATTGATGTATGTATGGCTTGTGATAAGAGTTGTATGAGCCCCTAATTAAACTATTAAAAAATAAATAAAGTAAACTATAAAAAAATAAAGTATTATTAAATTGTGTTATTGATTGTTAATATAAATTATGTGAAAGAGCATCAAGAAAACAGAAATTTAAGTGAAGAATCACTACTAGAGATAATTGTGGGTGGAGTTCTTCGCCATTGAGTAGAGTGTGATTCACCGTGACCTCAGGACGACAGATAGAACTTCCTGCGTGGAGTTTTCAAGACTTTGTGGAAAAACGAGGCAGTCTTCCTCTTTAAAGACTTATAGCCACATATACTTCCATATACTTATAGCCCCATATACTTATAGCTTCCATATACTTATAGCCCCATATACTTCTTCCAAAGTAGGGAGCCAAGTCCTTTGCTGTCTGCTCTTAGTCTGGAAGCTCCGCTGAAACCTCTTTGCCTTGAGTGACCCTGCTGCCATTTGCACAACCAGTGACATAGCAACACACAGCCAGCACAGTGCGGCAAACTGACAGACAAGTCCATCACTGGGCTCAGGCATCGGAACGATTCTGAGGATGGCTCAGGACTGCGCAGTGTTTCCTTCTGTTGTGCATGGGGTCGCTATGGGCCAGAGCCACTCGGCACCTAACAACAACAACAAACCCTATGGAAGGAGCTGCGATGGCTTAGTAGTTATGCGTTGTGTTGTTAACCGCAAGTCAGCAACTCAAAATACCAGCCGATCTGAAGGAGAATGATGCGGTAGCTTTACAGCCTCGGAAACCCACAGTCCGGCAGTTCTGTTCTGCACGATAAGGTCACAAAGAGTCAGAATTAGCTGCTGGCAGAGAGATTGAATTCCAGGTTTGGCACCTTGCAGAGCCGGTCACCGGTCTTTCCTTCTCAGGACTCTTTGAGTTACCACTCCAGTTATTAACCTTTGTGTTGCAGGGACTCCAGGAAAATTATTAGATAATAATACAATAAAGCCATCGTCAACAATAAATAACACTCATACCTTTTACTGTACCTAGAAATAAAATGATAATTTTTCCAAATAACTGGACGGTGGAGTGGTGGTTAATATTGAAACTGACTGAGGCAGGTCTACCCTGCCTTAGAGGTCGCCATGACTCAGAATTGCTTTGATGGCAGTGAGTTTGGTTTGGGGTTTTGCTTTGTTTTGTTGGTTTTTTTTTTTATTATCAGAAATTGAGGAGTCCTGGTGATGTAGTGAGTCATGCATTGGACTTAATTCTAAACACAGGGTCAGCGGTTCAAACCCATCAGGCATTCTGAAGGAGAACAGTGAGGCTTTTTGCGCCCATACGGATTTACAAGCTCAGAAATCCACAGAGACAGTTCTACTGTGTCCGTGGGTCACCGAGTCAGAATTGACTCAATGGCAGTGCTTTTTAAATCAGAAATTATGAAAACATTAAAATATATAAGATTTGATCAATAAGAACATATTCTAAAAAAGAAATTGGTATTTGTTAAATATGTAATCTCATCAAATGTATGTGCAATATTTATGCAAATTAACAAGAATGTAGTCCCTTGTTACTGGTTGACGTTGAGTTGGTTTTAAACCAGTTCCAAATAGGGACCCTAAGTACAGCAGTGAAACAATGCCTGGTCCCGCACCATGATCACAATTGTTGTTATGTTTGAGCCGATCGTGGAAATAATTCTGTGAACCCGTCTCGTTGAGGGACTCCTTTTTCTCTGCCCTTTTATTTTAACAAGCACGATACCCTTTCCAGTGATTTGTCTCTCTTGATTACATGTCCAAAATATCTGAAGTGAATGTTTGCCATCCTTACTTCCAAGGAGCATTCTGGTTGTACTTCTTCCAAGACAAATGTGTTTGCTCTTCTGGCAGCCCATGGTACATCCTATATTCTTCATCGGCACCATAATTCAAATTGATTTATTCTTCTTTGGTCTCCCTTATTTAATATTCATATTTTACATGCATATGAGGTAAAATATCATGGCCTGTGTCAGGCACACCTTCATCCCCCAAGTGATATCCTTGCCCTTGAACACTTTCAGGAGGTCTTATGTAGCATATTTCCCCAGGATAGCATGTTGTTTGCTTTGTTGACCACTCAGTCAATGAGCATTTTCTGTGGATCCAAGCAAGATGAAATCCTGGACCACTTCATTTTTTCCCTTCTGTTTTTCATGATGTTATCTATTGTTCCAGTTGTGAGGATTTGGGTCTTCTTTACATTGAGTTGCAATCCATATTGAAGGCGGCAATTGTTTATCTTCATCAGCAGGTGTTTCAAGCCCAGCAAGCACTTTCACCAGGAAGGCCATGCCATCCTTAGATCCAAAGTTGTTAATGTAATAAGCCTTCCTCCTGTCTGACTTCACCAAGCTAATGTTTCCCAACTACTCTTTTTGTCTCCAACTTTCACGTTCTTAGCGCCAGTAATAATCAATGCACCTTAATTGCATATTTGAGCAATTTCAGATTCAAGAGGTTGGTAGAATTATTTAATACCTTGATCATTAGCTTTAGTAATTATTGTGTAGATTTGAATACTTGTATTAACTGGATTTCCTTGCTTGTACATAGATATCACTATATTAAAGAAAGCATTTACTTCAAGAAGGATTTTGAAATGTATTTTTGGATGTGGAACATGACTCCAATTCTCTTAAGTTTTTCATTCTTTGAATACTTCACCACATGATTATTTGATTTGAAATGGATAATATCAATTCAGGTTAGCTCACTAGTGTTTAGGATATTGATCATTATGTGCTCCATTTTATTTTGGATGACTTTAAAAATGAAGCTGTTTTCCTAGATTCATACTCATATGCACATTTGGATTGTTAAGAGATGGTTACAACTATGTTAAGTCATGCCACTTCAGCAATGAAGGTCTTAAAAGACTTTGCTCCTTCTAGGTCATCCTGGCCAACTCTACTGTGAGAAGGCAGCTCTCCTGGAGTCATGCTTTGAGTGCCTTTTGACCCAAGGGGCTCATCTTCTGGCACTATCTAAAAGTGGTCTGCTGCTATTCTTAAGTTTTTCTCTATATATTGGGCAATTGCTCTTCATAAGTTGATAATCACTAAATCAAGATTTTCACTAAATTTTCAATATAATCACATAATATATTCCTTATTCATAGTCTGTTGTTTCTGGTGAAACCTGCTGGTATTTGAAAGACCAGTGACACAGCTTCCAGCAGCATAGCAACACACACGCCACCACAGTTCAAGAAACTGACAGACAAGTGATAGATTATGGTTTATAAATAAAAGCAAGACAAGAAATCCACTGCCCTCCGTTGATGCTAACTCATAGTGACCCTATAGGACATCGTAGAACTGTTCCTCTGGGTTTCCAAGTCTGTAACTCTAGAACTGCTGACCTCATGATTAGTAGCCCAAATGGATAATTTTAGCTTGATATGCTCTCTTACAAAGAGAGATTTAAAATAAATGTTATAATTACTCATTTGAATAGGTTTTTCTTCTCTATAGCAAAGTTTAAAAATTTGAAATAAAATTCACCTTGGATAGAAACTTATAATGTAAAAATTAAACAAAATTATTAAAATTAAAACGAACAAAATAATTCACATTCCACATGATTGACATGAATTTTACAATAAGAAATATTTTTAATAAATAAATAATGAAATCCAAACATCCATGCATAAGACTTGTCAAGTAATTTAATTTTTTTGGTAAAATTCTACAGTGTAAATTGATAAGGAAAAGGGGTCATCAAGCAAATGGCAGAAACATTAAGCCCTTGAAATATCAGTTGATTTCAATATGTGAAGGTAATGACCTGCAACTTGGTATTAAGGTATAACTATAATAAAATGTTTAGGCTCATTAGGAGGAAAATTAGTATTTCAAACATTTTTAGTACTGATACATTACTGAGTCTCTTAGGATGGGTCTGTGCAGCATTAAGCATTAGCTTATTACATTGTTTCCTGGCACAATACAGCAGAGCTTACGGAATTAGAATGAAAACAGAAGGTAGAATTTGGGAATACTCAGCAAATGCAAAGCTAGAAAGGAAGAAACCTAAAGCATAGGGGAAAGGTGGTAGGCACGTATTTCTTGGTCAGTAGAAAGCAAAAGAATTCTTCCAAGAAATATAGGTTACACTCTGTGTCAGATGCTTTTGGCCCCATGGACTTTGTATGTTTGTGAAGATGCCGGGGGATGCAGTGGTTACACATTGGGCTCTAATCTGCAAGGGCGGCAGTTCAAACCCACTAGCTCCTGTCTTTACTGTTGAAGCAGGAAAATTAAACTATTGGGCTGCTAACTGTAAGGTCAGCAGCTTGAAGCCACCCACTCCATGAGCGAAAGAGGAGGCTTTCCCTCTTGCAATGAGCTACACTCTCAGAAACCTAAAGGGGCAGTTCGACCCTGTCCTATCAGGCCACCATGAGTTAGCACTGATTTGATGCACTGAGCCTTCATTTTGGAGCTTTGAGAGCTATACAATAAATAAAATATATCCATTCAATACTCAAATGAAAACGAAATACATTACATTTTAGTAAGAGTTATATATGAGGGGGAAAAAAGGACTAGACAAGAATTATCTAGAAGTAAGGCTGCTGTAGTGTTAACAGCCTGGTGGGGGACTGCTCCAATAGGATTATATCCTTTAAATTAAGACCTAAAGAATGTGTGAGAACAAAATATGTCTTAGATATCGGAAGAGGGCACAGTGAGGTCGAAGGTCCTGTGTCAGAAGGACTAAATGTAAAGAGTCCGGCATAGCTGGACTTTATTCTTTCTGCACACCTCTCGTACACATACACTACCCTCCGTCTTTCATAATGGAGCACTTGAAATACTAATACTGTGACTGAAGCAGTGACTTTTCATTGTAGCGCATGGTAATTAATTAAGAGTAATTAATTAAAATGAAAATATCCACATTTAACTAATGGCAATCACATTGGGCCGTTAGATAAAGGACATTTATATTCAGTTACAGACACTTAGCAAATATTTGAGTAAGTGACATTATTTCCATAGTCAGATAAGCAAAGCAAAGCCTCTTGTCATTGTCATTGAACTCTCTCCAGAATTTTACTAGATATTTCCACTCATTTTTATTAGCCATCTGTGGTGCCTATGTTCCATTAATTAATATATAGGTAGCTCATTATCTATTTTGTGTATAGATGTTGACCATTTAACTATATTTTATCTCATCATAGAAAGGGAGCAAGTATTTGTTTGAATCTTTAACAATGCCTAGGATAATGCCTTTTTTTTTTACTGATGCTTAATAAATGGAAATAACAGGTCTGTTTGAGTAGAGAGTATATTGGCCTGTCTTCCCTGCCTACTAAATATGGTGCAAAATTAGTGAATTTCCATAGCTAAAGAAATGAGTAAGAAGTCATTAATTATGGAGGGTTTTTTCCTACTCTAAGGACAATTTTCAAAACTAGCATTTTATTCAAGGAGAAATGGAAATCCCTAACTTGGCATATGAAATTAATGCATTCTGCCTTTGGCAGTGTGCCTCTTCTAAAAGCACAAAAGATACACTTTCTGACTCTCATGTGAGCTTGGTTCATCTCAGTGTCATTATTGGCATCATTGCAGATAGTCACATGTGAGATCTCAGTCATGTAGGCCTTCAGTGTTTTCTTTCTTGTCATGTTGCAGCAGTCTTTTAAGATATAGCTACATAGCAACATCCTGTAATGTCAAAGTAGGGCAATAGGATATGAAACAAAAAAGCTATGAGCTACAAAGTAAAAACTGATGCTCAGTGCTCAATATCTGAAAATAGAGTGGTGCTAAATTATTTCAGATTGGCATCACTGTGTCTGCCAAAGTCAGGATTTCAGTTCTGTCTTTGGTTAGCTAGCAAGTACTGAATAATAAAGCATATTTCAAATTTCAGAAAGATCAAATTCTTGTTTCCTGAAAAAGGCTTCAGAAGGGTACCTTCATAGTTTATAGCTCCCCCCCCCACCAATTTCTAACAAAAATGTTAGTGGTTATCAACCTATTTCTGAAAGAGAAAAGAAAAGTTGTCCAGATCAACATATCGAATAGATTAAAAAAAGAAAGAAAACTTAAGAAGTTAGAGAAGTTATAAATTTGCCTACACATTTACATGAAGATTATGACCCGTCCAGGACTATAATTCTTCTCTCCGGCATTTAAGTATATAAATCATTAAAAAATATTTAACCATATTGTCAAAACAATCTGTTATATAAGAACATTTAAAGAAAACAAACTATTCTATCATTGTAATTATATATTTTCTGAAATATATAACACCCCCCCTTTTTATAATAATAAAAAATCATCTTTCAGGCCACAATGGAGTGACATGGAGCAGAACTACGCTTCTCCTTGCAATAACCGTTTGTGAACTTCTTCTCTTTTTGGTTAAGACACCCCTTGTTCCTGCTTCTGAGATGGCTCAATGCAGACACAGTGGAATGGCAAAAGTAAACAATCCCTACATTAGAGTTCCATGAACGTTTTTGGCATGACCCACACCAATCATTTGGGGCAAATTACAATGGCCAGGGATAGAAGAGCAATGCAATGACCCTACAAGAGGACTGGGGAAAAATCACCTGAGATGATTAGAGGGAATAGGAAAAAAGTGCTCAGACGAAAAGTGTTGGACTATTTCCTGTCTGATTAGCTCCATGCAAACTTTCAAGGTTTAGGAGCCTTCAGTACATTGGAGCTCCAGCGTCGTTATTCACTGGGAAGGACTCAATTACGCACAGATCGAGCACTGCTTTATTTCCACTGCCAAGTGAATGGATGCCCTGTGATCGCTGTACACGTCTATCTGCTCATGACAACTCTACATGTGGCAGGAGGCTTTCTTGGCTGTAATTTTCACCTTGGCATCACTAGAGGTGTTTTAGTTGCTAACAGGATGGTTCACATTCAAGCACAACCTGCACCTCCCATATAGTTCACAGGGACCATAACAACATGCAAGAATAGTTATAAAAATCCAGCACTCTTTATGACTAATTTGATAAGTTCAGGAACTGTATAGTAATGTGCCCATTTATACAGGGATAGATGAGGCTGAAAGAGTTTAAGCACCTTATCAAAATCCATAAACATCCAAGTGATAGCTGTGTTTTGAAACTCAGTCTAATTGAGTCAAAATTCTAGACTATCTGTCAGGTACATAAAGGAAAATATGTAAACCATATGGAAGGTCTTAATTTTGAGCTCCAATGATTTAATGCTGATGTATAGTATTATTTGACCTGGAAACTAGAAGTTGACTGGAATTAGGAGGTGTTGGCGGGAAGAAGAGTGGTGCATCTTATGGATGAACATAGCCAAACAATGAAAAGCCCGACCAGACTTCAGAATGTTATACTTTTTCCTGTCAATTTTCCTATTAAACTGCAAAATATAATGGTGAGCTAAAGCTTGTCAATAACTCTCCTACCCATTCTTTAAGTAACTATAACAGGACAGCTATTTAAAATAAATGTAGCCATCCAACTGTATAATTCACACTTACATAAACACAAAGCATTTTCTTGAAATGATTATAATTTGAGGGAGTTCTAGTCTACCTAACACCTTATTTTTCTGCTAACCAGCCATCATTAAATAAAACAATTATACTATACTCATTTACTGTAGGGAGAAAGATGGGACTTACTACTCCCATGAAACATTACAGTCCTGGAAATCCACATGGACAGCTCTACCCTATCCTACAGGGTCACTTTGAGTTGGCATCAACTCAATGGCAGTGAGTTTGGTTTTATTTACTTGAGATGAAATGTCTTTAATTTTACTTCCTGAAACACCCATGATGATGGGTAATGCTACTTATTAATTAAAAGATATGCACATATTTCTGAGGTGAGTAGAAAATATGTACTTCTGGCTCTTTTATTCATTTCTCTATAAAAAAATAAAACAAATAGCTTCACAGCCATTGACCTGTTAGTTCTGACGCATAGAGACTGTATGGAACAGGGTAGAACTGCCTCTGTGGGTGGGTTTTTGAGGCTCTAAAATCTTTATGGAAACAGAAGACCCCCATGTTTCTCCCATAAAGTGGCCGATGGTTACAAACTGCCAACCTTGTAAAAAGCCCAACTCTAAACTCACTACACTTCCAGGGCTCCTTATTTCTCTCAAGTTCCCACCCAATAATTAGGTGGGATCATACAAATAGGGTGTGTGAAACACTCATAGAGGGGATTGGTCAGTTTGGACCCTCCTCTGCGTACTAGAGAGTTAGCTCAGGAACAAGAACAGAGAATCCAGTGACCATCAAAGAAGAAGAAACATGAGTGGAACCTGTGCACGATCCCTGCCTAAAATGATCATGCCATGCTGAGACCGCAAGATAGAGCCTCAGACCCGGGCTGAAACCTGGAGCAAAGCAGAGGAGCAGCATTCTGATCATGAGGCAGACAGAAGGGCTTCCTGAGCCCACAGAAGAGGACACAGACCAAGGGATCAGGTGGTTGGGGACTGAGCACTAGAGAGGGACGTGGCTGTTGGCAGAGAAGAGGCACTGTTGCAGATAAAAGACTGTATCCTGAATGTTTGTTGATCCTGACTTGAAGAAACCTGTTAACTTACCTAATTAATTCCCATAATCATGAATATTGTCTGTGTTATATGTAGATATTACAATGGGGTTTCAAACCTAGACAAGAAGTTGATTGTCTTGGGGGAATGGTTGGTGTCAGAGCAGGCTAGGGGAAGTTAGATGGTGGAAGCGTGTCTGCCCACTGCCCTGCGACCTTCAGGCTTGGGCTGGTGTGGAGTGGGAGTCTTCTCCCTCCTGCAGCTGGGGGAGGTCTGCTGCAGCTCCACGTCATTTCTTCAACTTCTAAATACCAGTTTCTCAACTGCTAAGCATTTCCTCTGCTTTTGTTGCCCGACTACTTGTTGTTATGAGTTGACCTAAGATATTTGTACATGCAATAAAAAGATGATGAAGGATTGTTTTTCCCTTTTTCTTTTTTTCAATATCTAAGAATACCTTTATTGGAAAAAAAATAAAAAATAAAATCAGTTCGCCAAAAGCAGTTAGAAGTGTGGCTTTGTTCGTGTCCAAGCGGATTGTTAAAGTATATACATAAAGGGAATCTTGCCAGAAGGATAGTTTTTTTCACTTAAGGACTATGATAAATGATTATCATTCATTAAATATTTTCCAGATAAACACCCCTTGTAGAATAGAACGATGCAAGGTGACTGAGTATAGTGAGAGGGATAGAGAAGGTGTGAAATCCCATATAGAAAATGACTAAAATATACTTCTAAGCCTTTCTGAGCGATGAAATCATTTTGGATAACTTGTGTCTTACGTTTCAGAAGATAAATGAAATATATTTCTTGTAATTTTAGAGAAATAGTCATTTGTAGATAGTTAACAAAAAATGTAGACGAGTGTTTCATTTAACGCACCTGAAACTGTACGCATGCTCTGTTCTCCAACTGTTTCCATTCCCGGACAGATAAAAGTTTTTCGGTCTGCTAACCTGTATCTGAGAACACTCCCATTCTGCTCTTTGAATTTAACAAATTAAAAAGTAGAACTTTTCTTCTGGGGTTTGAAATGAACAGCATGTGATAGTGCTGGAGCGGTTTTTGCATAAATTTACATAAAGAACTGAGGATCACCAGACCCCCTGAAGAGTGAAAGCTAGCCACAGTTGGCACTGTACTTGAAATAGTACACCACAGATGACAATTCTAATGATGCAGGCACTTAAAATCATTAATCTGTTGTCCTTTATCAGAAGAAGGAGTCAGCCCTCGTCTATATTCCCTGAGTAATGAACGCGGGAGTACAGGCAAACACAATTACAGAAACACAACTCTGCCGCTGCCATGACTAGAGGGCAGAGAAGGGCTTGGAATCCTGCATGTCCACATCAGCTGTTAACGTAGGTGTAAACTTCAAAATATCCAATTAAATATGGGTGTTTTTTCCAAGTTGGAAAAATATATGATTTTGTAGGTGCCTTATCCAGTACTACAAATATCTATAGACTGAATGCCATGCACATGGTACAATTTATCATTGGAGTGGTCTCAAAATACTACCTAGGTCATTAGATGCAGCTTTTTCACACCTTTTCAACACCTCATGGAAATAGAAAACTAATCAGCAGAATGTTAATTATTGTACTTAATAATACTACCAATTTTCTCTGTGATCATGGCAGAAGACATTACATTTAAACCCGCATGAATTCTGGTAGATGTTTTATTGTTATAGTAACCTAAGGTGTTACTTTTGTTGGCAAAATTTTCCCTTCAAGTGGTCAATTACTTTTGATTAATATGGTGTTCAGGCCAATAAATTGCTAAAATAAGCTGTAACAAATTTATATTCTCTTAATATGTATGTAAGTACAGGTGCATAAATTCAAAGTAGTTCTACTGTGAGCATACAGAAGTTAATTTATGGATAGGATTGTGTCACCATAATGCTTATAGGAAGGTACATGTCTATGAGCAAAGGGCATGGTTAGCTGTTGCTATATTGAAGCAATTGGATAAAATATACTGAACACTATCATTTGATTAATAAAACTGGATTAGAAGGTAGAACTAATTATATTAAACTAACTTTATGAACTATTAAAGGATTATTGATTTTATAGGCTGTGTTTGCTGCTACTAATTATTCTAGAAATCAGATTTTTTCACTAGTGAAACAATTATATTTATTTGAAAATATGAAATTACAACAATGGAATATTCTGAAGAAATCCTATTTTACATATTTTAAAATTATAACAGGTGTGCATTAGGATTGTATACTTTCTCCAAATGTATTCAATCTGTATGATGAGCAAATAATTGGCAAAGCTGGAATATATATGTAGAAGAACATGGTACCAAGATCGGAGGAAGTCTCATTTCATTAACAATTTACAAAATTCAGATGGCACAACTTTACTGGCTAAGAGTAGGAGGACTTGAAGCATTAAGTGATGAAGATCAAAGACTAATGCCTTCAATATCGATTATATCTGAGCAAACAATCAGAGAAGCTGCATTATATGAAGAAGAACTCACATCAGGATGGGAGGAAGGCTTATTAACGGCCTGTATCATGTCAATGACAGCCTTGTTTGTTGAAAGTGTAGAGCATTACGGCCCCAGTATGGGTTTACAACTCAATGTAAAGAAAACACAAACCCTCACAAATGGGTTAATAGGTCGCATCATGTTAAGCAGAGAAAAGGTTGAGTTTTTAGATAATTTTTGCCTTGCTTGGATCCACAATCAATGTTCATGGAAGCAGCAGGCAATAGATAAAATGATGCATTGCATTATATAAATCTATTGCCTGAGACCTCTTTTTTAAAGTGTTGAAAGGCAAGGATGTTACTTTGAGGCCTAAGATGCACCTGCCATGGTATTTTTGATCACCACATACGCATGTGAATGTTGGGCATTGAATAAAGAAGAGCCAAGAAAAATCCATGCATTTGAACTATAGAAGAATATTAAAAGTGCCATAGATTGCCAAAAGAAGAAACAAATTTGTCTTGAAAGAAGTATGGCCATCATGCTTCTTAGAGGCAAGGATGGCCAAACTTCTTCTCAGGTATGTTGGACATATTATCAACAGAGACCAGTCCCTGGAGAAGGATACCGTGCTTGGTAAAGTGGAGGGGTGCCAAGGGAGACCAACCCCTAACAACTATCATGGGATCATAGGCTCAACAGTATGGTTATAATATATAAAGATTATAGTAAAGTCATAGAAGATAGGAGAGAGTAGAATGAAGGAGTCAGACACATTTCATAATAGCATGCTCACCTAGCCCTTCAGGGAGGTATGGGAGGACAGGGAGGGAGGAGAGAGCATCTCTTGTTATTTCTGACAGAGGCCTATATATATTTAGGGGCATGATTACAGGTAACCACATAAGTCACAGGAAGGGGCTGTACAATAGGCATATGCATCACAGGAAGGGGATGAGCTAGGTGTGTACAAGTAATAGGAAGGGAAGCAATTAGGGTTACACATGTGACAAGATGGGCGGACCCTTCACTCAAGATGGCAGCCTAACCTTGGTCATCCTTGAGTGGGCTCGCCCTTCTCTCGGCTCTCCTTCAGGGAGACAATTACTATCCTTATCAGAAGGGAGTGGGCCCTACTTAGGGTGGGACAGACTATATAGTCTGATTGCTCTAGATGGCTGAAAACCTCAGGGAGCATAACCTCTAAGCAGTTTGCGTTGACCTCCAAGTGTACAGTTGTTTACCATGTGTAGCTAGCAGCGTCTTAAGGTTGGCATCTATTTGGGGCAGACAACCTGGGGAGAAATCTTTCTGTATCCCACAATTCCCCCTTTTGTTTTATGTATTAAAGTCAAAGGAGCCACAGGGGCAACTTGGTTATTTTCTATACATTGGCAGCTGTCAAGGAAAAATTAATGACAATATTATTGAAGCCAAGCCAAAAACTCAGGCTTATGGCAAACATTTTGAATCCAGGCTCGGGGGATAAAGCCCCTGTATGCTCAACTACTATTGGGGGAAGGTATGAGAGGCTGGATGCCATGGCGGGAAGAGATAGAGCAAATAGGAATGTCTGCTTCTATAGCTAAAACTGCTGGCTACATACCCATCAGCCATGTGCTTGTAAGAGGTAACTTTGATAGCACTATAAAGGAGGGTGTAGTGGGGAGCAATATTATGAGAATATGATTGGAACAAAAGAGGAAGGATCTGGACGAGAGGAACTGACACAGTGCTGCAGAAGAATTGATGCCTTTGAATGATGCTGTTGTGGAAGAATATTAAATGTACCATGGAGTGCTAAAATAATTAATAAATATGCTTTGGGAGAAGTATAGCCAGAACCCTCCTAGAAGTAAAGATGCTATGATTTCACCTCAGATAGTTGGGATATATCATCATGAAGAATAAGTCTCTTGAGAACAAACACACAAACAATCAAACAAAGACCATGCTTGTTAAAGTAGAGGATCAACAAAAAGAGGGGTAGACTGGCAATGAGAGGGAATGACACAGTGGCTGGAAAGATTGGCTCAAACAGAGCAAAAGTTATGCGAATGATTGTGTGGATGGCAGTGTTATTGTTGCTAGGTGCTATTGAATCTGTTACATCCCCACATGAGCCTATGCACAATAGAATGAAATACTGCCCAGCACTGTGCTTCCTCTATTTACTTTTTATGTTTGAGACTTGTTATAGCCACCAGCATAGTAATCCAAATGCATTCATTCTGCTCAGTCTTCCTTGTTCAAGATCCAGATTTCGTATACCTATGTGAAGGGATTGAAAATATCATGTTTTGGATCAGGCACATCTTAGTCCTCAGAGTACCACCCTTGTTCTTTAACACTTCTAAGAAGAGCTCTTATGCAGACGATTTACCCAGTCCTATTTCATTCGATCTCTTGACTTCTACTTCCATGAGCATTGATTGTGGATTCAAATAGGATGAAAGCATTGAAAACTTAAACTTTTCTCCATTTATGACAATGTTATCTATCAGTTTAGTTGTAAGGGTTTTAGTTTTCTTTACATTGAGTTCTTTACCATACTGAAGGCTGCATTCCTGGATCTTCATCAGCAAGTGCTTCAAGTGCTCATTTTCAGCAAGCTGTGTCATCTGCATACCAAGGATTGTTAATAAGCCTTTCTCAAATCCTGATACCAAATTCTTCTCCATATAACCAAGCTTCTCTGATTCTTTGCTCAGGGGACAGATTGAATAAGTATGGTGATTGGATGCAACCTTGACACAGACCTTTCCTGACTGCAAACCATGCAGTATGCCCTTGTTCTGCGAGCACAATTACCTCTTGATCCATGTATAAGCCCACCTTGTTATGAGACCAGAGCCATCTGTCAATATATTCAACTTGAGGTTTTAATTTTCCTTTAGTCCTATCATCTTGGGAAATAGTGACATTGTTTTGCTTTCAGGCTTTTAACTTCTGTTCTTTGCATATTTCACTGTAATACTTTCATTTCTGGAGCTTCCCTTTCAAATTTTCTTTTCAGCTCTTTCACTTCATCATGTCTTCCATTAACTTGCTAATCTATATTCAGAGCAAATTTTAGAATATTGTGACACCCACTTTGCCATTTTCTTTCTTTCATGCCTTTTTAATGACCTTTTGCTTTCTTCATATATGAATATTCTTGATATCATCCTACAATTCGTCTTCTGTCATTACTGTTCCACACACCAAATCTATTCTTGACATGTTGTATAGATCCTCAGGGGATATACTCAAAGCTGTATTTTGGCTCTTTTGGATTTCATTTTCAAGCTGATCTTAAATAAGGGCAATTGATTGTCTATTCCGCAGATGGCACCTGACCTTGTTTTGGCTGAGGATATTGAATTCCATCATCTCTCCCACAGATGTAGTCAATTTCCTTCCTCGAATATCATCACAGAAAATCCACCTGCAGAGCAGCCATTTCTCTTGTTGAAAAACAGGTATTTGCAATGAAGTTGTCATTAGATCTGAAAAATCCTATTCCATAATCTCCAGTCTGTGTCTATCAACAGGCCCATAATTTTCAATTATTGATCCTTCCAACTTTCACATTATTAACTAATCTTAATCAGTTAATTAATCTTGCTTGCATATCTTAAGCATCCTTGCTTTTCCCCCCTTTAATTAACTAATTAATTAAAATTATTTTACTGGGGGCTTGTACAATTCTTATCACAATCCATACATACATCCATTGTGTCAAGCACATATGTACAATTGTTGCCACCATCATTTTCAAAACTTTTGCCTTCTACTTGAGCCCTTAATATCGGCTCCATTTTTTCTCCTCCCTCCCCACTCAGATAGTTCTTGACGTGTTCTTTTTGAGGAAGAATGGGATGCCATTCCTCTGGATACCATTCCTGAAATAATAAATCATATGATTCTATGACTCAAAATGGCCAACACTATTGCACCTAGACCCCTCAAATTCAAACTCACTGCTGCCATGGACCTGATTCCATTCATAACAACCCAGTGGGTTTCTGAGACTGGGACAGTCACGAGAGCAGAAAGCCTCATCTTTCTTCTATAACGTAGCTAGTAGTTTTGAAATGCTGAGCTGGCAGTTAGCAGCTCAAAGTGTAACCTCTATGCCACCAGAGCATAGTGCCTAAGATATCAATCTTTATGCGTGTCATTTTATTTTTGGGGGGACTTCCAATTTTCCTGGATTCATCCTGTGTGCATTCCACATTGCAGCTATTAGCGGATGTTGTGGGTGCTGCTTCTCATTTTGAGTCCTGCTTCATCATCAAATGAAGATCCTGAAAGCTTGGCTCCTTTTGGGTCATCAAATTTGACTGACTTGGAGGAGCCTGCTCTTCCCAATTGTTTTTGGCTAACCTTCCAAACTCAGCGGCTCATCTTCCAGCATTGCATCAGACAATGCTCTGCTTCTCTTCCGAGTTGTTGTCGGTGGCTACTTATTCAGAAGTAACCCCCTTTTTGCATCTCCCTTTTATGGTTGTAGCCTGGAAGTGCACTGAATCCTATTATATAGCTTCCAGCACCACAGTAACATGCTAGCCGCTAGATGATGACTAGTAGATAAAGCAATAGAGAAGTGAGGGAAAATTATATTAGATTTGATTATCACATTTTCATGTAACTATCTTTTTGCTTAATTTAATGTACCATATATACTCGTGTATAAGCCAAGTTTTTCAGCACATTTTAAAAAATTCTTTTATTGGGGCTCTTACATTCCTTATCACAATCCACATATTCCTCCAGTGTGTCAAGCACATTTGCACATATGCCGCCATCATCATTTTCAAAGAATTCTCTTCCTACTAAGCCTCTGATATCCACTCCCCATTTCTTCCTCTTCCCTCTCCCCTCTCCCACCCATCCTCCCTCATGAACCCTTTGATAAGTTATAGATTATTTTTTCCATATCTGACATCATCCTCTGTTGCCCCTCACCCACTTTTCTGTTATTCATCCCCCTGGGAGGGGTTCTAGATTGATCCTTGTGTTCGGTTCCTCTTTTCTTCCCCCACCCTACTCTCCTTGTTGGCCCTGAAGGGTTTATCCTGGATGCCCTGTGTTGCAGGGTCTTATCTGTAGCAGTGTGCATGTTCTGGTCTAATCCAATTTGTAAGGTAGAATTGAGGTCATGCTAGTAGGGGGAAGGAAACACCAAAGAACTAGAGGATAGTTGTGTGCTTCATCGGCACTAATGCACTTTTTGTGGTAAGATTAGGTGCCTTGGCTGATATTCTGGTTGTCTTATACTTGAATACTGAAGTATAAGTATATACTGTATATGCAGTATAAATATATTTTCTTTAGTTATATATCATACAAGAGCTGATATGCTAAACATTATCATAATGTGTAAGACATGCTCTTTAAAGAATTCATGCTGTTTAATCATACATGTATGTTTTCACAAGTTTTAAACCACATGCAAATTTAGAATGAATCAATTCATCATAGCCAAAAAGAAATGTATCAATTTAGGTATTTGTCCACATTCATGTAATTTAGAACATCTTTGTGTTGTAAAATTTGTTTTAATGAGACTTCAGTGCTCTGCAAGATCTCAAGTTCAATGGCTAAATATTCTCAGCATTGAAATTAATTTTTATAAGAGCAATAAATACATGAACTATTTTAGGGAGCCATATAACCAAAACAGTCATCGGGGCTCTCTAAAATATAATACATTAAAAATAATATTTTATGTTCGCTAATCTGATATGCCATAGAGACCATCGTTGCACCTGTGTCTGTCTAAATGCCTCTTCAGTTCTTACAGAAGTGACTTTCTGACATTTCTTAATACGTATTGATTAGATTCTGTGTCAAGAACTTGGGGGCAAGGAAAAAAAATGAAGGTATTACTCACCCAAAGTACTCGATTACACATCTCACAGGAAGGGCATTTTTGTATAAATAAACATTTTAGAAGCCCCAGATCATGCTGTGGGCTTATTCTAAAGTGACCTAAAACATCTTACATTCAAGAGTGCTGTTACTGTTGGTAGTGTCTGTGGAGTTGGGTTCAACTCCTAGTGGCTCGAGGTATAATAGACACAATGTGGCTTAGACCTGGGCCATCCTCACCAGTGATAGATATATTTGAATGCATTATAGCCACTGTGTCACTACATTTAATTTAGGATCTTCCTATTTTTTGCTACTCTTTTCTGAAGCATCACATTCTTCCCCAGGGACTGTCCCCTTCTGATAAGATGTCAACAATAACTGAGATTATGTCTCACCATGTTTGCACCTAAGGCACATTTGGTTGTACTTCCTACAAGGCAGATTGGTTCATTTTTCTGGCTGTTAATGGTTTATTCGATCTTCTTTGGGCAACACTGTAGTATAAATGCAGCAATTATTCTTCAGGCTTCCTTTTTCTACTGTCCAGTTTTCTCATGCAAAGGAGCCATAGACAGTTACCATGGCTTGGGTTTGGAACATCTTAGTCATCAAGGTGATTATCTTTACTTGGAACCATTAATGATTCATTTAACATCTCAAAGACAGGGTGTCAAGAAATGTGACCTCATCGTGTTCCTTTCAATTTCCATAGAATCAGCAAGTAAAGTTACAAATACATGAAACAACCTATCTGATTTCAGGATTTATTTCACAAGAACAAAAATAAAATAAAACCAAGTTTGCAGGATGAGATATTCAGTAATAAATTAGAACAACTATTTTTAACGTGCTAAATTGATAGAGCTCACCTTTCTTTTTTTCTACCTTGCTTTGTTTTCAGCAATTTAAGTCTGTAAATAACTAAAAATGTTAACAATATCTGCCTAGTGATAGAGCCTCAACTGCTCATAAAAACTGTCGTTCTTCTCTTTCTGTCACTGCTGTTAGGGGTTCTGCTTTCTATAAGAAATTATTTTCTTTGTGAAGTGTTAGGGGAGGAGTCTATTTCATAAAATATAGTTTAAAATATTGTCTTATGTGGTGAGTTTAAAGATAGAAAGTTCACTTTACATATATGTAGGCATAGTGATATAATTCAAATATTATATGAAATAA
Organism: Echinops telfairi; assembly: GCF_000313985.2. Taxonomy (NCBI): domain Eukaryota; kingdom Metazoa; phylum Chordata; class Mammalia; order Afrosoricida; family Tenrecidae; genus Echinops; species Echinops telfairi. The sequence goes on along the minus strand of NW_022103899.1, from coordinate 40,138,608 downwards.
AAATGGTATGTTACATTTCCCTTAATATCCTATTCTGTTTTGATTTCCATTTTCCCTAAATAGACTGAACCTGCTTTAGTTTCCGCACATCTAAAAGTTTGACTTACGCCTCATGTATGTGCAGTAATGAATAAGAACTGACATCAAATATCAATATTATTGGTGCTGATAAATGGTAGCTGACATCAAGTTGGATTGCTGAAGAAGTAAACAAAATTTAAATGTGTGTGTGTGTATAAGTACTGCCTGACATCATTTGTCCTTCAGAGGCTCAATGGCTGAATGACCTCATTGTTATTTATATTTTTCATATAAAATGGCCTGTTGTACTAAGTAACTTCTTATTTGAGCATGGATAGAAAACAAAAAGTACAGCAAACTGAAGTCACGTATTGCCAAACGTGGGACCAAGGCAATAAACACAAAGAAAAACAATTAAGGAGAGTAAAATACTGTACTTGTATAGAAAAACAAAACAAAACAAAATAAAAGCAAACCTAGTTTATGTTTTAAAAAATATATGCATTTGGAACCTAGTATTGCACAATAACTTTGATGAGGATTGAAAATAAAGAAATGAATAAAATAAAATCTCTATTCTCACAAACTATGTCCATTATAACAGGTAAAATCAACTAGACCTTAAACAGTGCTATTGTAGTAGTATTTAAAAAATAAGGACATATCTGTGCCCTTACTGAGGTCAATGTGCCAGCTTTTATCCTTCTGCATAGATGTGTTAGATACATAAATTCATAATCTGTTGTCCATTTGAGACTTATGAATGCAGGGGTGGAGTTTAGCTTGTCAATCAGGTGATAGCTTGATGACCTCATTTAGAGGCGCTAAGGAGTTAAAGAGCTCTTTGGAGGTGGGACACAGGCTCAGTCCCTGTGAAACAGTCTTGTTGACAAACCAGATGGAGACAGGCTGATGGCAGCCAGAGCCTTGGAGCTGGAGAAGCCACAAGGAGACCCTTGCCATCCCTGAGATGCTTACACCACCACTGGATCCACAAGACTTTCCACCCACTAACCTGTGATCCTCCTGCATTTGGCATCGTTGCATGTTTTTCACGAGTCTGAAGAGGACCTTATAGATTGGTATATGGGCTAATATCAGACTTATGAACTTGACCTGGACCGGGCTGGGATGTTTTCTCAATATTCAATTGCTCTTGCCTATAAACTCTTTCTTATACAAAAAAAAAAAGAAAAAAGAAAAGAAAACAAAAAGTAAGACTTTCAGAGAACCTACATATTTTGCTAAAATGGTAGAAGGATAGAAATTGCAGGTATTTGTTCATCCTTAATTTAAAGAAAAGATGTGCATTAATACAGTCATATCCACACACTGGAAAAGTAGGTAACATATGGCAAATCAAATTAAAATTCTGGACTGCCTAATATTAAATGCTATATTTGATATGACAGAAACAAAATACTCCTAATGATGTGTTTTAAATCAAGTTTAGCATAGTTCCATAGTGTATTGCTTAGAATAACATTAGAATATTATTTTGTATCTTTATTCTGGCATTACATATATATATAGATAGATAGAGATATATATATATATAGTAGTATTAGTTTTACAATATTTATATTGAATTAAAGAAAATTATGTAATGGGATGTAACTAACTACAGAAAGATTTTTATTTGCATATATAGCTATCAGTTACTGCTTATGTATAAACATAAAAATCTAGAAAGAAATAGATTATCAGTTCCACTACTACTACTACTACTAACAATAACAGTAATAGTAGGAATACAAATAATTGAAATAATAGTAGGAAGAGTATTAATAATGGTATTTTATAGTGGCCAGGTATTATGTTAAACACATGACATGTATTATCAAATATTCATTGTCTTTATAACATATATTTTACAGGGTAGCTGAGTGATTTGCACAGAATTATGTACCTTGTGAATGGCAAACCAGGGTCCAAAAGACGGAAACAAATGTAACTATGAGAAGAGTTAGGCAGCACTCCATTGGCTTTTTAAGTAAAAGCAATAAAGTGTGAATTAAGTAACTTTGACAGTCACAGGATATGGAAAGTCAAGAAAGTTGAAAATCTGATCAAAAGTTGCTCAGGCCAATGAAAGATCAAGTATTAGCCTCATGCAAAAGTTTAGCTAGGAAGCCTGTTTATCAGCAAAGTGGGATATTCTTGGAATATTCTTGGAATCTTCAGTGAGAATTTTTCAGAAAATGACTGAGCTAGAATGCAAAACCTATCAGGAAGAAAAAATTTGGAGTAAATTTTTATAAACACAAGATAAAAGCTTTTAAATATTCGAAAGAGGATTGATATTGGAGAGAAATCTCATATAAAGATAGGAACTAAGAAAAAGATGACATACTTTTTCATAACCATTCTATTTTTTGTAAAAATGTATTAGATGACAAGAGTGGATTATTTAGGAGGAAAATTTCCACCTTAATTTTAGAAATCAATTAAAACATGCCAGCTAAACCGAGAAGATTTGGATCTGAAGGGCAGTGCTGCGGTGTTAATGGGATTGTTAATACTCACAGGATGGCCAGATTTCTTTCACAGACTGTGGACATGTTGTCAGGAGAGACGAGTCCTTGGAGGAAGATATCTTGCTTGGCAAAGTAAAGGGGCAGTAAAAAAACAGGAAGGCCCTACACTGGATGGACTGACACAATGGCTGTCAGAAGGGCTTGAATGTAAGAACAGCTGTGAGGATGATGCAGGACTGAGCCAGGTTTCAGTCTGTGGTTGCCATTCCACGGCACCCAACAACAGCCATATACATTAAAAGGGTACCCAGGTGTATGTATATTTTAAAAATGATGTCATTGGCAACATGTAAATTTGAACCAGGAAATACTTTCAAATAGGATGTTCTTAGTTTGGGACAGTTTAAAAGTTATTGTTTCAAATTACCTAACTTATACATCCCTCTAATTTCAAGCAACACTGAGGAATATGTATTTTTTTCAATGTTAAAGATGGCTTTTCACTTACACCAATTATTTATGTTCTTATATTAATGCTACAGTTGTTTATATGTGTATTTATATATGTAATAGTTGCATAATCTGTACATTTGTGAAGGGGTGGAGTCTAGCCTGCCATCAGGAATGTCTTGAAGCAAGTGTGTGTGTGAATGTGTGTGTGAATGTGTGTGTTAGTGGTGTGTGTGTGTGCTTGTGTGTGCATGCATGCATAGATGTGTGTGTGTGTGTGTGTGTGTGTGTGAGACCCTCCCCCCCAGGGAAGAATACAGGCGTTCTCAGAATCCGAGAAGGCCATGCCCACATAGAGGTGTCATCAGCTATGACCTGATTGATAGGCTAGCCTCAACCTATCTCTTTATTGCTGCATTTCTTTCTTTTTCTTTTTTGCTGCATTTCTCTCACTTCCACTCAACTGGTTGATCCATGTGGTCACCAACCAGCATTTCAGCCTGCTATTGGATACCTTCAACAGTTAAGTCCTAGAGTGGAGAGCTCCTTCCATGGTTTCAATTTTTTCTAACATCAGGCACAAACCACAAGTTCAAAATTCACAAAGGCAGAGTTCCCTTTTTCATCAGTCTGTCAACAACAGCCCCCTAGACAAGTCTCTTCAAACACAAATACAAATGCCCTGAGTACTCCAAAGCACAGGGTGAGGCTTATCTTCTTAGAGCCTTCTTTGAAGGGTATCCTAACCCATTTAAATTCCAATTTAATGGCTGAAGGAAAGTAGTCTTACAAACTTTCTATTTTTATATCCCAATAATCATTATATCAATAACAATAGGCAGAAGAAAACACCATAAACCTAGTAGAGCCAGATCCTAAACTCATTCAACAATCAAGCTCAATCCTTATCTATTTTATCTTAATCCAAATGATTCCATCGATAGGAAATATTGTTTTAGGCCTCTGACTGAACCAAGCCAGGGCCAGGCTTTCTGTCAGCCATTTTTATTAAGAAACAGGCCTCTGAGAAACTCAAGTGGCAATGTTTCCCTCTGAGCTCCAAATATACATTAATCACATTCAGAGTAACCAAACACAACAACCAAATAAAATAATCAAAATTTTAATTTCCCATATTCTTTCCAGAAAACAACCCAGTAAACTGCATGGCCATATCTGATCCCTGGCTAGCCAAAGAAGAAACACTACCATGAGGCAGAGATCAAACAAGCATCCACTCTCCATCTTTATGATTTGTTTCTTTAGTACCCCACTCCCAAAGTACCATAAATGTCCAGGTCATACTCCCACCCCTTCACAAGTTGACAGATAATGTAACTATCACAATATACATGGTTATAAAAAAGTAAATAAAATTGGAATGTTTTATGACTTGTCAGCTCTTGCTAACATTTGTTATATGTGGATCCGAAATTCCTCAAGAGTAAAGCATACTGGTTAGGGCTTCAGTAATATAATGAGTAAATTGGAGTTGTAGAATCTGCTCCAAGATGATCCCATAACTGGCATCACAGGACTATTGACAGAAGGTTTCCATTCCTTCCATTATGGGTCTTTAGCTACAGCTCTTTGAATGATCCACAATCAACACCCATAAAAGCAACAGATAAGAAATCAAATAGTGTGCTTCATTTGGCCAATAGACTATAAATTATCTTCTTAAAAAAATAAAGATGTCACTCTGGGAGCTAAAAATGTGCCTGGCCAAAACCCAAATGCCAAACAACCACCAATGGGCAAATTCTAACCCATGGTGACCCTATAGGCCCTCATCAAACTTCCCCTGTGAGTCTCTAAGTGTAATTCTTTAAGGAAATAGTATGCCCCGTCTTTCTCTCAGTGTCTGACCTAAGCTGTGGCATTTTCAATGGCATCCTCTGGAGAATCTTGATAATAAATAAGAATGAAAGCAGCATAATAGCTGCCTTTGGCTTATGGTATTGCTTAAGCCTACTAAGTATACCACCATGGACTGGACCGCCAGGAGAACACACAGACCTTTCTTGGGAAAAGAGCAGTCAAAACACTCCTCACTAGGGAGGATGGTGAAACATTGCCTCGTGCACTTTTGAAATGTTATCAGTGGGAGCAGTTTCTACAGAGGAAAGCACCGGGTGGTGGGTCAGCGAAAAAGAGAAAGACCCTCACTGGGAGAGATTGACACAGTGGTTGCCATAATGGACGTGCATAGCAATGGCGGTGGGGAGGGGGCAGGACTGGGGAGTATGTGGCTCTGTTGCACGTGGGGTCACTGTGAATTGGAATAGGCTCCATGCTAGCCAAGGACAACACGTTTGAGTAAACTCATGACATAGCGGGTTAACTTCTAGAATTTATCATCCATAAGATCAAGGTGGAAATGTCCTCTATAATAATCTTAGAAGATACACTGCCACTTTTATAGTATTCTATGGACCACATCACTCATCTTTTATTAAATATAGAAAAGAAACACATAGAGAAACAAAACCAAGAAGCCGAGGATCCTTGAGGGCCAAATAAGAGACTGGTTAACCACATAAATACTCCTGGAGAGTTTGAATTTGTCACTAAATAATATTTCATATTTATAGTCACCTTTGCTTGCTGACATATACAATTAGGCCAAATCATTTTAATGGCTATAAACTATTTTTTAATGTTATTTGATTGTAATTGACTTTCCTTTCTATCTGATCTCTATTTTAAACTGTCTCCCCAGGGATGAGATCCTATTAGCATATGTTAATCAGCATAATCACAGTCACTTTGCACAGTTTTCCCATTAGACAAATGGACACCAAGGCAGGAGCCAGGAAATCATCACCTGGCAATCTTGGCCTCTTGTGATTGATGCATATTGCTAAAGTAAGATGGAAGTGGAGGGTTTTACTTATTGCTTGGTCTGAAAGAGAAAGTTGCGTTTTTGTTTTGTTTGGGGGTTTTTTGAGAGAGAGAGAGAGAATGAGTCCATAGACTGCTTCATTCAAAATGCTATCCAGAAGGAAGGTGGCCTAAGACATATCAAACATATATGAAAGATAAAACTGGTAACATTCCAAGAAATTGGATCTGCCACCTGATAAATCATCGCTAGAATTTGTCCCATTTTCTGAAATTCACGAATACTAAAACAGTACACTCCTCTTGTTAAACTAGTGAGTGTCGTGTATTCGGTTATAACCCAAATATCCTAAGTCACACGATGCTGAATCAAAAACCTTGCCCATTTACTGAATGTTTAATATTAAATATGTGCCATAAACTATGCATGATTCTGGAGTAAAGCAGTAATCCCAAACAAATGAAGGAGATCCTAGTTTGGATAGAATGACACAGTGTCTGCCACAATGGGTACCAAGAGCAATAACTGCGAGAATGGTGCAGAATCGGGCAATGTTCAGCTCAGTTGTGCATGGGGCAGGTATGACTTGCAGCTGATTTGACAGTACTCAAAAATAACAGCAACAAGGTGTTAAAGCTACTGAGACAAAGAGGGCTCTCTTTCTCTGGGGAAGGGGTTAGTGAACATTTGTCTTTATGCAAAATCATTATATGATGTTAGGTCAAGTATGACTTTATTAATATCTTTATTTGGAAATGAAGTAATATTTAATGAGATGTGTATCAGTGCCTAGTTGGCAAGGTGTGGACTCATATACTTAATTTTATGTGTCAACTTTGATAGGCTTTGGTGCCCAGGTGCTGGTTCAAACACTCGTGAAGATATTGCTATTATGTATTTATATGGGATCAGCAGATTAACATAACCCCTGTTTTATAAAAATATTTTATACTCTAGGATACTAGTCAAAAGGTTCAAGTTTTGAATCTACCTATAGGGGGGCCTCTAAAGAAAGGCCAGTTGATCTACTTCCACAAGATCAATCAGATTTCAGTGAGGTGGAAGTGTTGTTTTGGGTTTACTTAAGGAAACTGGAAAGCTAGATTAAACTTTTAGCGTGCACCTGCTTTTACCAGGCAGCCATAACATACCCACTGGGGCCCCATGCTTCCTAGAAGAGTTGGCATGTCCACACAAAAATAAACTCAGGCAACCACCATCCCTCTAGGAGCAGAGCAGCCACAGCCTTTGAAAGACCTCTTGACTGCCCACCACAGTCAAACTGTGGGTCAACTTCAGGAACAGGGACCAGGGAGACATTCTTTTTCTCCTACTTTGTAGTATTTCATAATCTCTCTTTTGTTTTCAATTTGGATTTGCTTTAAACAGTGGTTTTATTAAAAGTTTTCATAGTTTCTTAAAATGTTGTATTATTCATTATTTTAAAAGAAGTTCAAAATAAGCATCTCCTTCCAGCATAAAACAAGTCATAAATAAAAGGTATCAGCAATGTACTATTATAATATGGTGAGAAATAAGATTCAATCTGTGTAGGATTTTCTTGTGGATGATTCATTCATACTATGTGTGATACTACACATTTGTAATTCTTGGTTGCTAGCTAGATAACACTGAATCATTTGTGATTTATGCTGGCATATAAAAATTTTAGCATTTTGTTAAACTTGTGTTTAAATAAATTAATGAAGTTTTAACTAATAATAAAACTTGAATGCACATCCCTAAAGGCATCAAACAATTAGCTAGGCTAATAGTAAATAATTCAAACCTCTCCCTTTTATATATATATATATATATATATATATATATTTGTAGGCTACATTTATTATAATGACTTTCCTGTTGGGTTAGTCGAATGTGAACTGCATGACTATGCTGCACTCTTAGAGATTCTTTGTCTTCTGTATTGTTGTCACTCGTGTTTGCCAACTGTTGACATTTCTTAGCAGCCATATGGAACCAAGCAGATTCTACAAAACCCTTGATAAAGTGTAGTCATATTTTCACCTATGAGTAGTAGTCACCAAAAATAAAATGCCAGTTTCTTAATAGCTACTAAATATTTGCAGTACAAGAGATAAAATAATGGAAAGTTTCAACGAGGCTTTGAGATGCTGTTTTGGAATAGTGTTCTAATACCCATTTCAACATGAAGAAGATTTGTTAACAAAAACTGGTTAAACATACTGACATTGGACATCTGGAACTCATATTTATCATGCTGCTCTTGGAAAACATGAGTAATTAGTGCATTTCACCCTTAATTTTTGATTCGAGATTCAATTTGACTAATCCCATGTTTATTCATTATAGTACTATTTGAAATATAAAACAGCATGCATTTGTTTGCTATGATATAATTTGAGGGATGTGAATATTCCTGTTATCAGACAGAATTGTAAAGTGGGTTACGGCAAAGGTTGTTAGGCAAAAATGCACTATTTTGTCATTTGATCTCTCTTTGACTCATTTTAAAGCTATTTCAGTTAAAAGAAAAGGAAAAAAAGTAAACGAGAAATACACATAGATTAAGTCCCGGGTGAATCCCTTCTGACCATGGATCAGAGATGTGAATAGCCTTGCTCGCACACAGAATGCACTGTTGCAGATGTGGTTCGGTTATACTTTAGCACCCCATCATTTGATAACCCTTATGATCCATTTACATTTGTTCTAGTTTAATTTTGTAAGCTTTCTTTTCTATTTAGTTTTTTTTAACCTGTTTTACTTTGTAATTGTTGTTAATTTTGGTTTTTAAATGTTTTCTACTTTGGGAAAGGTAAATCTATAGAGAGAGAAACTTGGATTCATGGTTCTTTGGTGGGGCAGGGGCGGTTGAGGTAAAATCGGAAGCCAATAATGATGAGTATGAGAATGAAGAAAATGTTCTAAATCTGATAGGGTGACAATTGCACAACTCTACTTGATGAGATTGAGCCAATAAATTGTAGGGTATGTGAATTACATTCCAATATAACTGTTGGGAAAAGAAGAAGGGTACCAGGATGATGGATATTAACAGAGGTGCAGGGCAAGCTATGCAGCTGAGGCTCTCTATACCCGCAAGGACTTAAGTCTCCGAAATCCATCGGCATAATTCTGTTCCATAGGGTCACTATGAGTTGGAATCGCCCAACAGCAGTGAGTTTGGGTTTTAATTTTTAGACCTTCTGAAGTTAGATATTAGCAATATATCCATTTTACCCTCTAACTGAAGAAAATAAGAGGAATTTGGAATCAAGATTCTTGTTCGATTTAGAAATTAGAGACAACTTAAAATATTAGCTATAATTACGTCATAGAGCTTGAAGAGACAAGAGGTCATCTGTCTAATCAAGTTACTTTCATGTGCAAAGTAACAAACTTCACCCATCCATCCTTTGTAACTCTTTGAATGCTTCTAGAGAAATCACAATTAGGGTAGCAAGTGGAAATGTTTAACAGCCTTCATTACTGATGAAACCATCCTTGTATCTAAATATCATTGATATATATCTACAGATGATACAGATACAGATATATTGATATATCTGTATCTGGAAAGCATCCTCAAAAGGTGAACCACTTTTTATATCATCCGTTTATAAGAAGATACACCTGAATTCTTCTCATACGGAATTGAAAAGCTGTCAAATCAAGCTAGCTCTATTCTGATCTGAAAAAAAAAATTATCTTTTGCCTGCATTGATTTTTGGTCCCAGATTTCCTTTGAGCACATTAGGTATTTTTTAGGATTCAACATTAAAATCTACAAGTCCACCATACACTTTCATGAAGCTTAAATGGAAGAATGTGCTTTAAACATGTGTTTCAGTAGTGTTGAACACAAGAACAGATTCATCATCACTCCTCCACTGCCCATTGTGTCTGTGAGTGGGCAAGTGTGTGCCTGTGTGTGTGTGTGTGTGTGTGTGTGTGTGTGTATGTATTAAACTTATTCATTGCTCTGCGAACTTGACTGCCATCGCTTCACTCTCATGCTGTCTACATCCTTTCTTCTGCTCGGTTTCAAAATTACCATTTCCTATAAAATTCTGTTTCTTAAAATGTAATTTGTACCTGGAAGGATTGAATGAATTGATTGCAAGAGTCCAACTCACCCTTGGAGTGAAGGTGGCATCATTGATAGAATGCATGTGACCATAAAGCGACTGCTCACATTTACTCTAGGAAAAAACAAAAACAGAAGTAAAATCAAATAATCCACTTAATATAAAAATTAAAGTGAAAAAATAATTGCATTTATTTGCACTTCAATATAATTTTTTTTATTAATCAATTTATTGGGGCTCATACAATTCATCACAATACATATATCAATTGTGTAAAGCACATCTATACATTTGTTGCCCTCATCATTCCCAAAATTCTCTTGCCTCTTGGGTTCCCGGAATCCGCTCATTTTCCTTTTTTTTTTCAATGTAATTATTTATTCAAGTAATAGAATGAATAAATTTTTACTCTAGAAGATGCTAGCTTTTATTATAAACTACCACTCAGGGTTAGACAAGACTGGGTGGATGGGTGTGCCACAAATACTGGAATCTGTGCTTACATCCTGGCTTTTACACAGTGAGCTATTGGTAAACACGTACTAAATTTTGCAATTGGAATGGTCTTCAAGACTTCCCGGGTAGGAAGACATTGCAGAAGAGGACTTTTGAATTCAGGGGAACATTTCCACCACGGTTGCAGAAACCCTTTCTCCAGCCCCCACCCCCATTTCTTTCTTTCTCTTCTTAGTTATGGGGCAGCATTTTAATTTCTGAATTCAGCATTATTATCATTACGTGTATAAAATTTTATACAGCATACACCGTGGTATTTTAATAGATATTAAGCATTTGTTTTATGGAAACTTTATATTTACCTGCTCAGTTCATCTTTTCCAAACAAGAGCCAGATTTAAAATTACCTGAAAATGTTGTAAGGCTCAGTTTAAACAATTACCAGAGAGATGAACCCACAATCAATGATAAAAAGGAGCTACATATGGGATCTTTTATTTTGACACCAGTGTTCAAGGGGTGCCTAACAGTCTTAAGAAAATAATCCAAATTCTTTAGATGAAACTTAAAAGGCTAGTTACAGCCTATTGTTTGGGTTTTTTTTTCCTATGGGATTTGAAATTCAGATATTCAATAACTTATTCCAGCAACAAATATTCACGTGTAATTAATTTAACTGCATTATAATTCTGAGTTCCTAAGGGGATAGTAATGACTAGGGAAAAAAACCCTTCCCTTAGACTGTACATCATAATGTTGACAGAAAGATATCAAAATAAACATATAGTGTGTTTGAAGATAGCAAAGTTCCTGAAAAGAAGTCAAAGCCAGGGGCCATCTTGAACTTTAGGGATAGGGATGCTAACAAATCACATTATCAAGTAGAGCGATCTGATTTGGCCTCATTCAAAAGGCAAAGTGTGAATGAAAACAGAAGTAAATCATGTTAGTCAAGCACTGGAGGAGAAGTGTTCCAGTGTGGATGGAAAGTTCGAGCTCATTTCCCGAGGGAGGAGTTTGCCTGGAGTGTTTCTGGAACAGCTAAGGGGCCAGGATGGCTTGAGTAGAGTCAGTTAGCAGGTGAGTAGATTTACTCAGAAATGTTCTGCCTGTCTCATTCACTACTTTATATTTACCTAGTCCAAAACAGTTTACACAGAACAAGAACAAAACAACCGACTCTCTTCTAGAGAGAGTAGAGCCTAGGAAACAGTATGGTGCCCTCCGACTCCAGTGAACAGGCTACGAGTGGACATTGACCCTAAAGTCCAGAGTAGCAAGCCAAACAAGGATCGAGTAGGGTGCAGAATGAGATAACGGGGACAGAGGTTCATCATCATGCGCCCTGTGATTATCAATCATTCAGAGAAGAAGAGAAACAAACTTGGAAAGGCTTTCGTCCATCCCCAGGGTAGATCCAGTTGTAATGATATCTTCCTTGTTCTAGTGGATGGAGGCCTGGTGGCACAATGGTTAAAGTGCTCAGCAGCTAACCAATGGTTAAAGTGTTCGGCCTCCCAAACCTAACACGATGTGTCAATCTGTTACCGGGAAGACGTCCAGCATCGGATACCCAGCATCGTATACCATCTGGGGCAGTTCTGCTCTCTGTGAGTCAGAATCTCCCGACAGCCACCGATTTGGTCAGTGCAAGAAAAAGCTCAAATCCTTTCCGGTGATGTAAAAGCTGCCCAGGCAGCAAGGGAAGATGACTGTGTTGAGGAATTTGCATGATTATGGGTTGGCAAGTGAGGAAATATTTTACACCGCATTAAAACAGGGTCTCAAAGATGGCAGGGCCACCCTCAAAGATGGTGGGTGGCCACACCACATTGAGTATGCGTGGCTTTCCAGGGTGCTACCAGTAATGCAATCTCCCACATCAGACTCTTCAAAGGGCTTCTCTTCGTCTTTTCTGAGTCTCCCATTCAAGTGGTCAACCTGTAATTTCCCCTGACCATAGTGAGGGATCACACAAATTGTACAATACTGGTTTATTCCTGTGACACTTCGTTGGCCAAAGCCCTACATGAAAGGGCGCAGAGGAGTTGTCTGTCAGTCTGATGTTAGCAACAGGAAGATCATGATGTACCTATTCAATCTTAGTAAGTGATCATTCCAATAAACATTGACAAAATTAACCCATGCTATATATCCCTTTTTAGAGAATATAAACATTCCGCACAGAAATTTAAATTTCATGAAAATATGTTAAAACATTTGATCTTCTCCCAGAGTTCTCATTCCCTTCCCCGTGTTATTCTGGTTCAGGTTCTGATCCTCTATAACTTTACACCAATTACACTGAGACTTCAAGCCATCCAGAACTTCAAAGTAGAAGTAAATTACTTATAATGCCAAAAAAATAAGAGATAAAGCCTAAGACGCTACTAATTTTTTAATACTATCCGAAGAAATGTTGTGCTTAATTTCCCTTGAGAACTGATATTGTAAAAAAAAAAAAACAACCAAAAGCCCAATGCGATACGATATATTTTAGTGAGTGTGGCTATTAACAATATTTTAACTAGCAAATTGTCTTAAATTATTTTTTATACAAATAAAAGTTTCATATGTGGTCCTCTTCTAAATTAAGTATCTCTAACCCATTTGATTAATTGGTAAGAGAAATGTAGTTTTCTCATTCAAATTCTGAATGCAAAGTTTTAATTCAAAGTAGAGTCTCTAAGGCACTTTTGAAAAGCCCTGGAAATATGGAGTTATAATGGAAGCGCTGACGGAACACATTTATGCGGCTATAACAAAACCTGACTCGAAGATAAATGTTTCATGAGTTAAAAAAAAAAAAAAAAGTTAAAAAAGCTTTTCCTCCAGCTTTGTTCCCAAGATAAAAGTGAATGAATGTACTCCTTCCGTGGTCCCGGGAATATGTGGGCTACTCATACTGCAATCCGCAAACAGCCTTAATAAAATGCAATACCCAAACTGGGACCTTGCAATTTGGAATTCTTTTCTTTGATGAATTCTTGTCAGAATTGTTTTCTTTCAAAGAAGCCGAAGAAATTAAAAAGAGGGAAGAGTCTTACCCCAAACAATGATCATGTGAGTTAAGAATCCTCTGCTCTAATATTGAGCTGTCTCGGGTAGCGGAGCTGTGTGCTGCAATCACTTGTATCACTTCTTCTGAGCCTGGAAACAACTGGGATTTAATTCCTCCCCCGACACCTTCTAGCTGAGAGATCTTCGCTGTTGCTTTACCTCACTGTGCATGAATGTTGTAATGATATTGAACATGGAGGTTTGCTTTGAGAATGAAAGGAGTTGAGAGGTGTTTGGCCAATGGGTAGCCCACAGTAATAGCTTAGCATATCTATCATAAGATGATATGAATAGGTCATCTAAAGCTGATGATCTCCCAATGGAGCTCTCCACTCATATTTCTCCATGGAGATTCAGATTGGCTTATCTACTTACCAACTGGGTGTCCTCAGGAAAAAGTCTTAGCAGCATCTGAGCTGCCTTCTTGACCCTCTAGTTCCCATCCCTTTGTGGTGTTACCGGGCTCCAGGCTTGATTCTCTACTGACGGCGCCAACTGGGCTCTCAAACTCTCTGTTTAGAGTCAGCCAGAAGAAAGACCCAGAAAGCAGATTGGCAGATGGGTCAGGTGAATTACCAACTCAGCTGCCTCCTGTGGAGCTGTGGATTTGACAGTGATCCTGCGCTCTAATTCTGAAACTCCTCCTATCACTACCCCTAGGACTGCAGGCTACTAATGTGTTTCTCTATCTGTACCATCATCACTATGAGCAATTGTTTGGTGCAATTCCTTCTGACTGTTGCTAGTCCTTGGGTGCTCCACCATCTTTTGTGGTTGGTGCCTGAGTTAGTTAGTTTATTGTGCCA
>NW_022103899.1:40108545-40123395 GCF_000313985.2 Echinops telfairi | reverse complement strand
AAAAGGAGAAGACGAGAGCGGGTTGACTGGTCTAAGGTTCATGACCTAGCCTGAGGGGGCTAGGCTTGTTGAGTTGGTGAGAGCCCATGGTCTAAAGGCAATGTGACCAATGGGTGCCCTGTGGAGGCTGAGTGAGGCAACCCACATTGAGTTGACCAGAACTCGACCAGCTAGAGATTTTTGAGCCTGTGAACTGGTGCATATTGTTGCTGACTTTATGGATGGCCTGTCCACATTTGACTTTGCTTATGCATGCAGACTTCACAAGGTTCCAACTGGAATGAATACTCTTCATGTTGAAAAGTATGATTTGTCTTCTCAGAGAACTGGGTTGATATAAGTGGGCAGTATATAAATTGGATACCCAAAATTGGGGGAGATAAAGGCATGACATATTTGGCTTACAAACTTTTATAGGTGGGGGAAAAATTCACAGGATTATAGGGTTAAGGTGTAGGTGTTACTTAATTGCAATTATGACGCTAAAGAATTATGTACAGGTGCCAGGTTGGCAAGGGGTGGATTGAGTTAGTTTATTGTGCCAACCTGGCCGATAAACACACATGGGATTAATTGAACGGTGGAGAGATAAATGGCTCAGTGAGCCTCCTCGCCTTTTGAGTTCTCAGGTCTCTTGCTTTGTGATGGTCACACCAGGGTGCAGCTGCCTTAGCAGTTCCCTGCTTCAGCTTGTAAAACTGACTTCCTACAAGACATTCCCAAGAAGAAGCCACATGGACCTACCCTAATGCAGCCCTGGAGCAGCCTTGTGGAGACCCCTGCCAGTGCTGAGGTGCTTATACATTCACTGACTCAGCTTTCCTCCTGCAGTCGGCATCATTGCCTCTGTTTTGTGAGATGGAGGACTTTGTGGATCGGTGTTGGACATATGGGTTAATGTTGGACTTGTGGCCTTGGGCAGCATTGGGTTGGGATGTTTTCTTGATGCACACTTAATTTTTACATAAAACTCTCTCTTATACATGAGTTGCTGTGGATTCCTTTCTCTAAAGTACCCAGACTAATACAGTGCCTTCATCCATATTTCTCGACACCAGCCTGTCAGTAAACTACACTTTAATCCTCGGGCCCTTCCATGAGCCTTGGTTGCGGATCCAAGTATGACAAAATCATTGCCAACTTCAATCTGTTCTCCATCTATCATGATGTTCTCTGTTGGTCCAGTTGTGAAGATTTTGGTCTTTACATTGAGTAATGCCGAGTATTGCAATCCATGGTCTTCTGCACAAAACCTCTTTAGAGTATTGAAAAGCATGGGGGGTAACTTTGAGGATAAAGGTGTGCCTGACCCAAGCCATGGTACTTTCAATTCCCTCTTATGCATATAAAAGTAAGGCACTGAATGAGGAAGACCAAAGAATTGGTACATTTGAATTGTGGTGGTGAAGAATGCTGAGCATATCTAGGACTACTGAAAAGACAAACAAATCTGTCTTGAAAGAAGTATAGCCAGAGTGCACCTGAGAAGCATCCATCTTACATTCTTTGGACATGTTGTCAAGAGACCAGTCCCTGTAGAAGGACATTGTGTTTGGAAAAAGAAAGGGGCAGAGGAATAGAGGAAGACCTTCCAGGAGGTGGGTTGGCATGGCTGCGACTGTGGGCTTATAGGAATGACAGTCAGGATGGCACAGGACTGAGCAATGATTTCTTCTCTTGCGCCGACAGTCACTATGGGTTGGACTCAACATGATGGCACCCAATCATAGCAAAATTACTCACTTAGTGAAATTACTTAATGAAAGCTTTATTCCTTTGTTGCCAATATCTTCCCAGTAAAAATAAGAGACACTTGTCCACCTATGCATTCCAAAGGCCCAAGGCATCTTTGGTAGATACTTGGTAAACAGTAGTTGAATGTAAAGAGTTATAGAGATCACAAGTGAAAATTGGTTTAAAAAAATCCACCCTCACCAACTATGGTGATTTACTTAGTGTTCCCGTCACTGTTTCTATTCATCTGAATCAGCCATGATTGGAATTTGTGTTGTGTTTTGTCTCTAATTCTTTTGATGCAACTGTTCCAACCCAACTCCGTTTGCCCATTAATTTTGCCATGTGTGTAAACATGTGAGCAACTACAGGGACATGGTTGCTAGTTTCAGGTGCAATAAATGATCATTGACTGAGTGCTTATTATGTATCTAAAATGCTGGGCTTAGGTCTTTGCGGGAGCTATTACATGTCATCCTCGAAAGAACCCTATGAGTTGATAACTACTATAATTCTTTTCCTAGAAATGTCAAAAGAGAAGCGATTAACCCACAATAACACAGATAGAAGTGTCAGGGTCAAGATTATACCCCTGTTTTGTCTAGTTCCAAAGGCACGTAACTGTCTTTGTGGAAGAAGGCTCAAAACAAGTGTAGAAGCAATATTTTAGCACTCTTTTTCAAAATTCCTCTTTTCTGCCACCTAATGATTTACACCGCTTGGTGGCATGCTTGTATGGGCTGTGTAATGATTTTTTGTCCCATAGACTGTGGGTGGAAATGGTACATGACACTCTCTTGTCCTTGACTCAAACCTACAATTCCAATATTGGTCTAATATCCTACAGAGGTCTCCTTTCGCCTTGGCAGAAACCAACAGCACTAAGTGTGGCTGATGGATCATTTCAGATCAGTAGGTGAGTATGATGCGCAGTTTTGGCTCCAATGTCTGGAAGACACACAACACTGTAAAGGCCTACCTTGTCCTACTATCCTTTGCTTCGTTGCATATTTTTAAAAGTAGGACTTTTGGGAACCCTGCATTGAGTAAATCTATTGTCACCATTATCCTAATAGTATGTCAATGTTTCAGATCTTTGTGTTACATTTTGATGATCATGTGTGCTGTTGCACACATGATCCTATACTATACTATAATGTAGTGGAAACATAACTTCTATATGCACTGGGAAACCAAGAAAATTATAAGACTCATTTCATTGTGATAGTGACTATCACACTGATCTGAAACCAAAAGCACAATATCTCTCAAGTACACTTGTATGAACTTTGCTGAAGTTTGAGGTTACTGTTTTACTATAAGACAACATGACATGACATGCACACGTATCACATATATAGATCTATTTCATCTACATAGTGTTTTAGAAGTTTAATTTCCAATCGCAAAAGGACCCTTGGTGGTACATGGTTAAGTGTTCCACTGCTAACCAAAATGTTGGCAGTTCCAACCCACCAGTGGCTGGTCTAGAGAACAGACAGGGCTGTACGCTCCAGTTAAGATTCCTAAAAGCAAGCCAAATCCACTGTCATTGAATTGATTCTGATTCATAATGACCTGCTAGAGAGTTTCCAGAACTGTAAATCTTTGAGGGTGCAGAGAACCTCATTTTTCTTCTGAGGAGTGGCTCATAGGTTTGAACTACTAACCTTGTTGTTAGTAACTCAGCACCTAAGCCACAGTGCCACCAGTAAAGATTACAGCATAAGAGATCTTATGGGACAGTTCCATCCTGCTTTGTAGGTTCACTATGAGTCAGAATCTCCTGAACTGAACATAAGAACAAATGTCAACAGTACCTTGTCAAGTGTAGAAAAATTTTTAAATTTTCATGAGAAGCCTGATATTTAAAACAAAAGAAATGTTCAAATATGCTTATTACTTAGGCTTAAAATAAAATAGTAAATGAAGTAGTTGATTTCCTATCATTAGCAAAATCAGTAAAGAGATAATGTTGATGAAGATATTGCCCATATATTTACTTATTTATTTAATCAATGGATTCTATATTGTTTGGAAAAATAACGAACAGACTTGAAAATATACACTGAATCTTTCCACCTGAGACGTGGCCCTTAAGGCTATAATTAACATTTTATCTTTGATAGGTTAAAGTATCTTTAAGCTATAATAAGTATGCACAAATATTTTAAAACATACTATTGACATGCAAAGCAATGGTTCAAATACATCAAAAAGGGTTGTGCAATCACTACCACAATCACTTTTGGAATATTTTCTTCAGTCTTGCACCCACTGTTATTAGCATTGTCTACTCTCCAACTCTCCTGTCATAACCTCAAGAAACTACCGATCTAGGTGCTGTCTCGAGGTTTACCTATCCTATATTTCATATAAAGAAACTAACACAAATAATAATTTAAACCAACCCATTCCAAAGGTCCAAGGCATCTTAGGTAGACACTTGGTAAATAGTCGTTGAAAACAAAAAGGGGGCGGGGGACCCAGCTTCAGCAATAAAACAAAACACCAAAACCCTCCTTCCAAATGAAAGCAGAAAGTAATAAATACTAGGAGAAGTTAAAAATGGGTCAAGAGGGAAGAAAATGGTAGGGTATTAAATTTAAACCAAACTACATCTGAAATAATCCATTTTATAATTCTTCCTGTCTGTGGAAAAGACTGCACTTCGCTGATCGATGGTCTGAGGGAATTCAATGGAGGCTTCAATCAAGTGGAGACTCTTCAAATGGATTTTGGGCTTTCACGGCCATCCTGAGTCTTCTGCAGTAGGGGTGTTTAGGATTACAGCTTTAATTCAATTCCTTTCACTGATTTTGGGTTTTATCATTTGAAATCCTTGGATCGCCGAGGCTAGTGGGCTCCTTCTACGTCGGCTTAGCTGGCACCTCATTTAGATGGCTGTTAGTCTGAGAAAGCTTTAAGATCCTAGAGTCCAGTCTTTCTGATAGCCGAGCACCACCTTATTTCATCACTGCGCTTGGCAATAGTATCCATATCTTCAGCCATCACTTCAAGAGGGCAAGTATCGAGCAGGGACACATCATAAGGATTAATTGTTCTTAGATTCATATGACAGTTAAGTAAATTTCACAAGTCTTAGGATCATAGTTCACTGATTTTTAAATTTTAGCATATATTTCTATAACAACTACTGAGAAAAAAATATTTTAAATTCCTATCAGAGAATCCTGCATGCCTTTCTGAATAAAGCACCTTCACAAAACTTTTTATTAACTACATATGTGAAAAATAACATAAGAATATGATTTTAATGCCAAATATCACCAAAAATTAGCCTTCCTTATTAGGACATCCCTAGAAGCAACCACTATAAATTGTGCCTTTGTGTGTTTCGTAGAATAGTCTCTGCCAGGGTTCTCAACCTTCCTAATGCCATGACCCTTTAATACAGCTCCTCATCATACGGGAAATGGTGGAATACTATCAAGCTTAGGAAAAAATGACTTGTTAAATACTTTTGAATAAAACCACAAAGCTTGTGATAAAATAAGGAATGAGTTGGAATGAAAAAAAATCCAAACAACAAAAATAAATACAGTTCCTCATGTTGTGGTGACCCTCCAACCATAAAATGATTTTCATTGCTACTTCATAACTATAATTTTGCTACTCTTATGAATTGGGTAATCCCTGTGAAAGGGTCATTCGACCCCCAAAGGGGTCACGACCCACAGGTTGAGGACCACTGATCTATGTTATACAATTACTGCTCCTTACTGTCTCATATATTTACCTCAGTTCTTGGATAAATGAAAGCACAGTGCATGTGCTTTTCTGTATCTTATTTTGCATTTTATTATGAAGGTGATGTAGTAGTGAAGATTGTGCTACTGGAGTAAAATTTCAGAGTTAACAACTTAGGTTACTGGGGATAAAAATTATATTATGTTGATTATTTTACATATGGCAGTGCTTAATCCCTTCCATAGGCAAGTGGTACTAGTTTTAATTCCCATTTATGGAGACATTTGTGTGAAGTGTTTGCAGAAGTAAAAAATATTGGTGTTTGTTATTCTTCTCTTGGCCACTGAGAATGGCTATGGTATCACCAGAGCTTGTTTTTAAACTGTCTAATTAATAGTAAAAATTCTACACTGCCAGTTACAAACAAATAGAAAGAACTAGCTTAGGCCTGTCTAATCAATAAGTAGCATTTCTACAACCCTTGTTACCAACAAACAGAACTAGTTTCAGACCCATCTAATTAATCAATGCCAGGTAGCTTCAGAGAACACTCTTCTGAAGTCAATAGCAACCGACTCTTGATTTCAGTTAGCCAAAGTTTCTCAACCATGAACATGCATCTGAGGTCGATGTGAACATTCTGCCACCGTTGTATGCACGAAAACCAGCTTCAATTCCTCCAAATTTACATCACCAACACTTGCCGCTATAACCAGTTCAATTCAAAGTAAACTCTTCTAAAAACAAAACAAAATAAAACTGGATATAAGATTAGCATTTGTAATTGCATAATGAGTACAGACTCTGATGAGCGTAACTCTTCCTCACTTACAGTTACAGTAAATTCAACCTTTGGGTTTCCGAGACTGCAGACTGGCCTCCTCGGTGAGCACCGCAGAGGGGATGGAGGGCCAGAGTCTGGTAGCCAAATCATATTTAGGAGTCTAATGGACATTGGGGGCATTAATTGCTTTCAAGAATTGAACGGTGGCATTATATTTTAGCATTTTATTGAATATGGAAGTTACACACACTATACTACATAAGTTCATTTTGAACTTATTTGCAAACACTTTCAAAGTGAATATTTGCATTTTAAGGCAATACGGTTTTCCGATATCATCTATTAAAGAGCAAAGGCTCTGAAATGAACACTGCTTGGGTCTTGGGTTCAGGACACCCTGCTTACTGGGACTCGGGAGCCATTGGAGCCTCAGTGTCCCCATTTGTAAAATGAAAAAAATAGCAGTACCCACCCCATGGGGTCAATGTGATTACTGGGCAAGTTAATGCCATACGTCCTTGTAAAATCCTCAGATTGTTGCCCGGGTGGTATAAGTGTTCAACAAGTGATCGTTATCACATCATAACAGTATGAAGATTGCAAGTTTTATGATGACCAGGATGATGTCTATTGTCTCCATCCCTTCACAATTATAACCACCGCTTCGTGCCGGTACATGGCAGGTATTCAAAATGCATTTCCTGTGTGTACACACACAGAATAGAGGGGCTGCCAGGAAAGTGAAGGCTAGTCTTTTACCTTCTGCCTCTTCAAGGCCATCAGGCAAAAGATTTAGCTTATGAGTATTGCTTGATTTTATAATTAAAGGGACACTAAGAATTGGAGTCCAATAATGGAATTCCGCATCTTTTTAAAATCACACAAAATGAGTTTAGTATTCTCTTGCCTGCAAAACCTTCTTGCTCTTAGCCACCACTACCTCCTTTTCTGCCTCCTCACACGTTCCCTGTTAATGGAAAGCGGCATGGTCTATTCAAAGCACCATTCCTGCTATATTTTTAGACACATATGTTATGGTAAATGGTTTATACCTTTTTAAAGATACTATCTCTAAACCTAACATTGGAATTTTAAGATAATTCTATTATACAATTATACTCTCCGTATTTCCATGTCAAATTCTGTTAGCAAAGAAAAGTGTTATCAAAGGAGAGAAATAAAATTCATGCCTGTTGTGAGAAGAACACTCTACTACTTATTACCAGGTAGGTGCAGCTTGTTTCTATTATACCTATTATCTTAATTATAGGGTGGCTCTGAATCAAAATCAACCCAGTCACAGTGGCTTTAGTTTTGGTTTTAATTATCACCTCTAAAAGTTAATGTCAAAAGAATTTTATGAAATTCACTTTTATACTGAACACAGTTAAATATTGTAAAGTTATTGAGTAATTTATGTAACATTAGTTTTTTCATGAGTAAGAAATCTTGAGAAACCCAAGAATTTCAACTCCAATGGTTTAAAACTGCTGAAGAAAAATATCTTCTATTATTATTAATGAAATAATCTCACAGGAACAGAAATTGGAAGCAGAGTAATCATTAACAAGGCTCTTAGTTTTCCTTATTTGATATAAATAACCCTGTCTGTGAAAGATTGATTGCAGCTTTTAAAATGTTTGCTGAATCCATGTGTAATTAAGATTAGTTAAATATGCAAATCAGGCCTAATTAGCTTTATTTATTAATGTTAGTTTGTCTTGACTTACAAAATTTCTGCTGTGAACCTTTTTGAGCGTATAATATTTCTTATTTCTTTGTTCTAGGTTGATTGTGAAGAAACAAGCTGTTTAGCCAGAAGGAAGAAGAGAAGTCTATTGTGAGATTATGTCCCCTAGTTTTATTTTATTTTTTAATATGTGGATACTCCACATGACATGAAAACTGACAAATTTGAGTATTATTAACTACTTTCCTTTAAAACATATTTTATTAATTCGATTTCATCCAAGCAGCAAACTCTCTAGGGATTTCTTCTGATGAAAACAATCCCTTTGTCACAAATACCGACAGTGATCGAGTAGAATAGGATTAAATGCACTGAATCCAATAAATGAAAATTGTCTGTGGAAGTGCCTTTTCCTTGACAAAAGAATCTACAGTCTGTTGCCTTCACAAACAACGATTGCATGTAAAACCACCAGTGCCTCATGAAATTCCTGTCAAAATTACAGCGCTCGGCCTTCATAAGAAACAATGATTGAAAACAATGCAACGGACCCATCGTCCATGGGTCAGGGAGAGATACAAGTGACAGCTACTATTGAAGTTCAGGGTCAGTCTCCCCAGCTTTTGATAAGGAACAAGGAGAAGTGATGACATCTCAGGGCAAACAGAGTCTAAAGGGCCACACTTCTTTGTGTCATATGTGACTTCTCCCTGGTAGCCGGCAATGTGCATCTCAAAGTGAATCGGATACATTATTATTGAGTTTATGGCTTGCTTAAGCATTTACTGGTATTGTTCTTAATAAAGACATTTTGTGTCTGTTTTGGAGAACAAGATTTTTTTCCCAGGTTTTTGAGTGGCTATATTATTTTTATATGATAAGTATGTGCAACTCACAATATGGAGGCAATGAGAGGTTTCAAATTATTTTCTATGTTACTACATGGGCATATTCTTTGCTTAAAGTAGGATAAGGAGCTACTATGTAGGTACATACGTATATATATTTAGGTATATGTTTGAATATAAAGAAAGACTATAACCCTCAAATATGAAAATAGCTTCATAATGGGTGGATTTCATTCACATAACATACATGTACTTAAAATCCAATGTAAAAAAGACATCCTCAAATTCTTTTTCCTGATACCTATGACTGTGACTGTACTTAACATGGGATCTTTGCAGATGTGCTCTGTGAAGTGCACAGGAGATCCTACACAAATAAAGTCGGCCCTCGTCCAGCAGATAAGAAGAGGAGACGCCCTGTCTGAGACACACAGAGGAAAAATAGATGTGAAGACTGAAACAGAAATCAGAATGATGATTCCATAAGGCCAGAAATACCTAGAAATCAGAATGATGATTCCATAAGGCAAGAAATACCTATAATTGCTCAAAACTAGGAGAAACTAGGAAAGAGGTACGAAACAGACACTTTCTTAAAGTTCTACAGAATAAATCAATATTAAAATTACCGTGACTTCAAACTTCTAGCCTCCAGAACTGGGAGAGAATAGATTTCTCTCATTGAACACCACCAATTATGGAACTTTGTTATGGCAGTCCCAGGAAACACATGCATTCACCAAGTGTCAAACTGTTAAAGGAACTGAATGTTTACAATTAGAAGTTTGGGCTGAGATTGGAAAAAAAAAAAGAATCTATATTCCAAAGTGATCACCCATCACCACATATGGAATTCACGTGTTAAATGCAAAACTACGCATACACATGAAGGATATAAGAATCATTCATTGAACTATGAGCTAAAGAAAAAAACTAACCTTCCAGAAAAGAGGAAAAATGCCAAGAGGGGAATTTCAAATGTGAGGTGCCAGCAATGGAAGCAATTTGAAGGGTATCAGTTTTTAAATATCTGATTCAAAAGGGCTGAATTAGCTCTCCAAAATAGTAGGAGAGACATAAGGCCTTTCAGATGCCTTCCACCTCCTCAGCCTCATCACCCTTGCCATCCTCCAACAATGTCGTTTCTGAAGCCATAATTAGGCAAAAGGGCATGTCTCAAAAATTGTGAACGTGTTTTCTCTTCCGCTTCCAATAATGTATGTCCTGCTAACACAAATAGCGATTATTGGTAGTTGCCATCAAGTCGGTCCAACGCATGGTGACCCTATGTCCAACAGAGGCAACTACTGCCAGTCCTGTGCCAGCCTCATAATTGTTGTTGGAGCTCACTGTTGTCGCAACTGTGTCAGTCCATCGCATTCATGGTCTTCCTCTTTCACATTGCCCTCTACTGGATAAGCATGAAGTCTTTTTCTAGGGGCCAGTCACTCCTGATAACAGGTCCAAAGGATGGGAGGCACAGTCTAGCCATGCTAGCTATACTTCTTCCAAGACAGATCTGTGTTTGTGCTTTTAGCAGCCCATGGGACTGTCCATGTTCGTCACCAGCACCATAACTCAAATGCTGTTCTTCCTTCTTCATTCAATATATTATGTGTTCATTGTCCAGAAATGTGTTATGTAGTTCGGGTAAGTTTGCAGAGAATGTGCCTGGGATGTAATTTCTTACCTGCAGCACCTCGGGTCCAGGCCCTCTCAATCTGCACAACTATGAAACTGAAACCTGATGTGATCTGCTCCATTGCCTACGCTCACACATTTAACCGAAGCATACTGGTGGGAAAGGTATTAGATATCCACTGGAAACATTCCAATTCAAAATGGGAAAAGGAAAGGAAAAATATCATTTGTTTGTAACCATTACAAAATGCAGACAGACAAATTTTGGAAATTTCTTGATTAGGCCTCAAAGCTTGGGAACCATATTCTAAAGAGGATGGTTGCTAAAATACATATTTTTACAGACACAGATTTTTCTTAAGAGATTCTGTTTAAAGAGACTCAAGCAATATTTCCATTTGAGGTTCAAGAATATGTATCATAATAAGAATAAAATATAATAGCATGGGATTCTAACATGTAAAAAATGTAGGTTAATGCAGTACTTCTCAAATTTTAATATTTATGCAAATGAGTGATGGGCCTTGGTAAATGGAGATTCTGAATCAGTAGTTCTGGGGTACAGTCACTGATGTTGCTAAAATCAACTCTGAAACAAAAGTTCTGACTTGTCGCATTTACTGATTTCTACGGTGTCAAACTTCCAACTGTGGCCAATTTCAGAGCTGGGAAGAGAGGACCACATTTGGCTCTCAGGAGTGAGCCTGAGCCAGTTCCAGAATAACACTGAGATGTTGAATTTCTATGTAACCCTGGTGGTGGTATAAACATAGTGGGCTGAGGTTCTAAGCACAAGGTCAGCAGTTCGAACCTACCAGTAGGTCAGCTGGATAAAGAGGTTGTCTCCCGCCCACCCCCAATGGGTTAAAGTCCCTGAAACTCAGAAGGTCAGTTCTATTCTGCCCTGGAGGGTTTCAGTGGGTCAGACTCCATTCCGTGCCAATGAATACTAGGTGATGTAGCTGCAGTTTGGTCCCGAGACCAAACTGAATCATAAGAATCCAGTACAAATAGGAAGTTATTCAGAAGGCAAGATATAGACCTGAAAATAAATTAGTTTGGCAAAGTGATGGGACAGAGAATTATGATTATAAAAAAATGACTGAGACCAAGATTTCCCAACAGGCTAAAGACAGCCACGCCCATGCATTATGTGGTGCGCATGCGGTTTTACTGTCACAACAGAATGGTTGAGTTGTTGCAACAGACACCTCAGGCCTCATTTAGCTCTACAACATTAATTTTAATAAGTACATAATGTTTTATCACGGTTTTGTGGCAAATACACCCATATTTGCAACTATCCACCCACAGACATACATGCAAAAGCACATACACACATTTGTAAAAGACAGCCATATCATCAGTATATTACCAATGTACATATACAAACTTGTGAATATCAATCTATGGACAGACATACACTTAGACAGATAGACATATGTACACAAAGATGCATGCAGAAGTATACATGGCTACACAAAATACATGCATGCATGCAGACACATGAACAATCATGTAGAATGCAGGATTTTAATGTGAAATGAAATTTATTTACAAACACAGAAGAAATGAATGTTCTACACCATGGCCAAGACAAATTTGAAAATCTAGAGGTAATGGATTGTTTCCTAACAAAATTCAAAATTGATTTAGCAATCACAGCCCTTATCCCAATGGAGATAATTTAACTAAGAAAACCCAGCAACTATGTAGAATATTGCTAGAAAGATAATAGAGTAGATTAAAAAACACCCTAAAGAACCATCGAGGTGGTAGCTGCAGGAGGAAGCTACAATTCTTAAGGTGGAGGGAACAGAGGGTAAAGGCCAACATTATGCAAATTTAGAACGTTAGAAGGGGGGCATGAGGGGCCTTCACTCAGACCTCTGAGAGTGGTTACTGCTTGGCTAGTGTTAGTGTCTGATGAGGATGAACGAGGAAGTATGAGAACACAAATATGGGGGAAAGATGCAATAAAAATAGGAGGAGAGGAGAATGGTAGGACATCTCATACACAAAGCACAGCAGATTACAACGATATGTGGCCCAAACCCATTCGCTTAGTTGAATGGGTCCATTTTTTGCTTGGATCAGTTTGAACTCTGCTCCGTTTCTCCTTTGGTACTAAAGCCTCTGGCTAAAGAGATGTGAATGATCAAATCAAGAGGAGGTGGCTAAGTATTGCCTGCCTCTCTCTAAGGCAATTGGATTAAATCTGATAATCACACAATATACTTTCTGACCAGTGGGTTTTGAAGACAGTGAGCTAATTGGAGGTTCAGAAGAAATTGAATATTTCTGTGTGGTTTTTACTTAAGTGTTTAAAATTCTTAGAGAGAATTACTTTGAAAGTGTTTAAACTCCTCTGTCTTCTGCTTTTTTATCATCACCATATTACATATGTCTAACACACACTTAGTGCTGGAGAAGAATATGAAAGACAGCTAACAGGACAAACCGATGCATCTTGGAAGTATGCCCAGAGTGCTTCTTACAGGCAAAGATGGGAAGACTTCGTTTTACATACTTTGGATGGATTTTCAGGAGAGAGAGCATCAGGCTTGGCAAAGTGGAGGAGCAGTGAAAAGAGGAAGGCCCTCAACAAGATGGATTAGCGCAGTAGCTGTCAGGATGGACGTAGAATGATTGAAAGCATGGCACAGGACCGTGCAGTGCTGCATTCTGTGGTGCATGGGGTTCTTGTGGCTGAGAGTGGACCCAGGGACACCTAACAGTAACAACAATGATACATACTTCATACAGCCTTAGAGCTCTTTCACAAAAGTTACTATCTATTTAGATTGATCTATTTTAGTATTTGTACAATGTTATGACCTTGAACAGATGACTCACAATGAATTCCTTTTGAAAACGATCCTTATAAGGTGACCAGATTTTAACATTGGTAAAGTGGGACACCATTGATAAAACTCATGTCCTGGCAAAATAGCCACATGGCCGCCCAAAACCGTATACCCTAACTTACCTTATCGTGCATTCTTTCCAAAAATCGGGACTTTATTAAAACACTGCGGGACGCAGGAAAAATTGTTAAAAATAGGGACTGTCCCGCCAAAAGCAGGATGTCTGGTCACCTTATATAATGTCCGTGTAAAGGATGTGGAAGGGCTGGGCAATTCTATATGAGAGAGCAGTTAGGAACAGAGGCTGGCTTCTTGATTCTGAGTGCAAGTCATGGAGACCTGAAAGTGAAGTCAGGTTTGACCATTCTTTAGCAGATTGCATTTCCAAAATTTAGTCCTGAGGATGGAAGAAAATTGTTATTTTCGGAATAATCTCTAATTTTTGTGTTGAAGAACTGGGTGCAAATTTGGATTTTGAAATCTCAAAATATAAAACAAATGTTTTCTTGATTAAGTTTATCAATTTGATTCCCATGATGTTTATTTGAAGCTCAGTTTTCCTTAATCCTTGTCCCAAATATATTTCACCATTTTAAAATTAAATGTGTTATAAGCAGACATCATTTATTTCTCCAGTTTTAATGTTTTACTGGGATTGATACATATAAGACCAATTTGATTTTGACAAGTTTCACACATGTAATTCTGTGACATTATGTTTTTCATACTGTGCAGCTACAACTGCTATCTATTTTACTAATTTTTCTATGTCCTTTAACAGAAATTCAGCCCCTCCCCACCAAAACAACAATGACAACAACAACAATGACTCTTCTTTTCCTCCCCTCACACCCCTGGAAAGAAGATCTTGTGGTGCTGTAAGTTAGGCTTAGGTTGCTCAACACAAAATACGAAGTTCAAACCCACCAGCTACTCTATGGGAGAAAGATGAGACTGTCTGTTCCGATAGAGATTTACAGTCTTGAAAACCCTATATAGGTTCACAAGAAGTCAAGATCAATTTAATGCCATTTTAATGGTTTTGTTTATTTTGGTTTACCCTGCAAACTGCTGATTAACTCTAGCGTCTAGACATTATTTTAGATCGTTCTCGTGTATACTCGAGTATAAGCTGACCTGAAATATCAGCCAAGGCACCTAATATTACCACAAAAACAGTCATAAAAAATGTGCTGAAAAACTCAGCTTATACATGAATATGTACGGTATATAAGTATGATTTTATGATATTTGTCCTTCTGTTTGTAAGTGACTAGTTTCAGCATACCTCTTTCAAGAATCATTTATTTTGTAGCATATATGAGTACTCATTTCTCTTTAGAATCAGCGATAGTCTCTTATATGCATACACTACATTGTGTGTATCTAGTCATCTCCTGACAGACATGGATGCTCATAGTTGTAGTACTAAATTAAAAAATGACGCTGAAGGAGGGTGGGGAGCCAGCCCCCAACCGCTGCTAATACTCCTACTACTACTCGGATTCAGTAATACTACTTCTGGGTTCAGTAATGCACAATTGTACGGTTGAGATATATAAGCATTATATTAAA
>NW_022103899.1:40086283-40107990 GCF_000313985.2 Echinops telfairi | reverse complement strand
GTAAATAACCACTGGGGTCTGTCTGGCATGTGAGAAACTACTAAGGTGCAACTGATGTCTCTCCTCCTCTGAAGCCACTCAAAGTGAAGAAAATAGAAGATGCCTTGGGACTAATGGACCATGGGGACCTGAGCTTCACAGACCAGATGAATTAGATGCTGCCAGTCTGTAACTACCGATCACTCTGCAAGGAATTACATTAGAAGGTTCTACACAGGGTGTGAGAAAAAAGTGGAACAATATTAAAGTCAAGAATAGAGACCTTTGTGGGCTATGGTGTGCCAAGTGGCATTGGTGTCCTTGACACCTTGGCACTGAGCTTCAAGAACCAGTACAGTGTTTGTTTAAGGCTAAGAATTTTGCCCATAGTGTTGGTGCATGCATTTTAGATATTTTCTTTTGATTTTCTATTTATTCTGGATAAATATTAATGCTCTTAAAATAGCATCCCATTTTCCTTCACCCATACTAATGAGATCACATTTGTGGCTAAGTCAATAGTCTCTGTTTACATTATTAGGATTGTGTTCATAATATTCACTGCTAAGTCAAGTAAGATATTAAGATTATGCATACTTCTGTTTATTTCCCTCCTCCCAATTAATGACTGACTCGTGTTTCTTCATGCAAAAAATATTATTTTTACCTATCACTAGTGTCTCAATTTCAACATGCTGAAAATATTTAGTGATCACTCTCTGTGTAAGGAATTGCAAGAGGCCAAAAGAATATAGCAGCGGCCAAGAGAAACATAAGCCTATCCCATTTGATTATCAAATGCTTTGTAATTGAAGTGCTGCAGACTAGAGAAATTAAAAAAATATAGAACAGGATGATATACTTCTTATTTAGAAGCTATTATTTTTATACTTTAATATGCCAAATTCTGATATCCTTTTAATATATTGCTGCATTTCTATTTGCAAATATTTAATTTATGTCTAGATTCTAGACTTAGATTGGTTATGTAGTTTCATTTATCCCATTTCATTTTTGTCATATTTTAATGTAAAAATTATAATAGCTGTAAAAATAGGATCCAAATTTCTTTCTTTCTTTTCATATGGAAGTATAATTTAAATAGATTTTTCCTTATTGGTGCCTTGAAGGGGTGTGGCAACCAATTCATAAACCCCATCTGGTCCCAGCATATGTTTTGAAAGATGGATCTCTTCACCTCATTCCATTTCATCCCAGGATATTGCTCTATTGAGATTGTCTATTACTACTTTTTGGGGTCAATTTTCAAAATTTAATAAACGAATTTTATTCTGTGAGTAGTACGCTGTACTAAAGTACTACTCTAGATTGCTGGCTTTGTTACTATTCAAATGTTTTCAGCCATTAATTATTATACATTTTGGATCATCTAGAGGTCTCCCATGATTTTTTGGTTTAATGTGTATGTGTTATTTAGTCTGGAAAACAGTTAAAAGTTAAGATTGGTCCCAGTTTTGGGACCAATGGATATCCATTTGGGACCAATGGATATCTATGGATAGATAACATAAGAAATAGCACTTATGCTGAAATGACTTAATCCCATCCTAAAATTTATAATTTGGGTATTCATTTTCTTCTTTGCTGTTTACATTCTCAGATGGGGAGCTCGTTTCCCATCTTGTGGACCTCTTTTTTAAGTTGGCCACTGCCTAATTACCATCATCCCCATTCCAGGTTTCCACAGTTTCCACTTCTTTGGTTGAGGCAACATATTTTAGGATATTTTCTGTTTTTACCTATGTATTCCCTATAACATATAATCGCCTGTGATTTACTAGTTGATTAATACATATTTACTGAATGACTTTATGAGATTATAAATAATCTAATAATTCATTGTAGTGACTAAAAATTCACTGTCATGTGGAGCAGGAGGAAACATAGGGTACATTGTATACCAACCATCACTTTTTCATATAATAATCATTTTTTAAATACAGTCCTATATATTAACTACCTATTTTCCCTTCATCATTGTATTACTTTCTCTCTCATTGCTGTTGAGTCAATGCTGAATCCTAGCAAGCCCTTGTGGGTTTCTAAGTCTGTAACTGTTTATGGGAGTAGAAAACTCAGGCTTTCTCCTGAGAAGCAACTGCTGGTTTTGAACTGCTAACCATGTGGGTTGTAGGCCAATGCACAGTCACTATATCACCAGAGCTCCATTTTCTTAGACAAAGCAAATATAGAACATAATATTGCATTGAAGTATCTGTTTTATTTATCATCACCACCTATTTGTTAGAAGATTTGAATATTTTATAAAGAATAAGAATATACATTTAGGATATATTTATATATATTTAGTCAAGTCCTGGAAGCTCTATCATTAAAGAACAGAAATGATTAGAAGGCTTTGAGATCTTACTAAGAAAGAAGAATTACAAGAGGCTCCGGATATCGCGCTTTAAGCTAAAGAGTCAATTTGAATCCACAAGGAACTACCTGAGATCCAATGAGTTGAGGGGTAAAAAGTCATATTTAGTGTTGCAAAGTAAAAAATGTCAGGTCTTTCAATGAATTTATTTTCTCAGAATACAGCAACTGAAAATATTTTCTGAGCACAATCCATCCAATTTGCTTTTTTTTTTTTTTAACCATCTGGGACAGTACTGGAGGGAGGTCACATAGAAAAATAGAAGCAACTTTTTAAAAATAGCATCTAAAACCCTTACTTCTTGGTTGGCAAGCAATACATTTTCATCTCTGAAAGCGTTTGGTTGCTTTCCTCAAGGTCAACAGTTATAAACTACCGGCCGCTTGAGGGGAGGAAGCCCACGCTTTCTACGACTGTTAACAGTTAGCAGAGAAATTCAGAAGAGCCGTTCATTATTCCCTGTCCAACAGAGACAACGGGGAGATGGCATCAGCTCGATGGCAGTGAGTTGTTTGTTTTTGAAACTCACATGTCTTTTGAACAAGTACAGTTAATCAAAGACTATATGAGAACCTTGGGAATTCTGATGGAAGAGGCAGTGTACAATGGTACACTGGAGCCTTCAGATGACGTGAAGCAGTAAGAAATGGTGTCATCGTCAAACTGCAAGCTGTGGGAATGGTTTACAGATGTGTCATCAGATCTGTGCTCAAATCACATTTTTTTAAAAGATAGAATTTTTGATAAGAGCAAAAGGAGACAATAATTTGTTTAGACTTATGTAAAATGTTCATCTTGAGGAGCAGTGCATTTTAAAATGCATCTTTCAGAAAAAAACAGGATTTTGAAGGCGAGGAGAAGATAGTGCTCACAATAAAGAAAACAAATAAATGGAAACATAGAGAAGAAAATCCTTTGTCATAAGGAAAATGCTGCCTGGTGTTTTCTTAGCACTTCAGAGTATTAAAATTAGAGACACAGGCCATTGCGTAAGGCCTTGTATTTCATGCGGTAGATAGTGGACTACTGTGAAAAGTTTCTTGGCATTGATTGAACAGCCTGATTGAAATTGTTCTCATGGAAGATTTCATCAAACACCACTTCATGATAAAGTAGAGCTTGGAGCAGAAAACCAGAAATTAGTATATTTAAAGGAAAACGACTAAGATCCTGAACCTAAACTGAGCAATGGGCTAGAGCTCAAATCAACTCACTGTCACAGGATCCGGGATGACCCAATGAAGAAAACTCCTCTCTGGGACTGAACGTTAAAGGGAGCCTGAGCAGGCTGAAATGCTTGCTAGGTGACCACCTGGGTCTATTTGTTGAGTGGAAATGGGAGAAATGCAGCAATAAAGAGACAGGTTGAGTTTGGCCACTGACACGTGCGGACTTGGTTTACAGGAAAAAAAGATGAGAGCGGGTTGACTGGTCTAAGGTTCATGACCTAGCCTGAGCGGGGGCTAGGCTTGTTGAGTTGGTGAAAGCCCATGGTCTAAAGGCAAGGCGACCAATGGGCACTTTGTGGAGGCTGAGTGAGGAAGCACACATTGAGTTGACCAGAACCTGACCAGCTGGAGATTTTTGAGCTTGTGAACTGGTGCATATTGTTGCTGACTTTATGGACGGCCTGTCCAGATTTGACTTTGCTTATGCATGCAGACTTCACAAGGTTCCAACTGGAATGAAGACTCTTCATGTCGAAAAATATGACTGTCTTCTCAGAGAATTGGGTTGACGTAAGTGGACAGTATATAAATTGGATATCCAAAATTGGGGGGATAAAGGCATGAAGTGGTTGGCTTACAAACTTTCATAGGTGGGGGAAAATTTCACAGGACTATAAAGTTAAGGTGTAGGTGTTACTTACTTGAAATTGTGAAGCTAAAGAATTATGTACAGGTGCCAGGTTGGCAAGAGGTGGATTGAGTTAGTTAGTTTATTGCGCCAATCTGGCTGGTAAACACATGTGGGGTTAATTGAAGGGCAGAGGGATCAATCGTTCGGTGAGACTCGTCTTTTGAGTTCTCGGGTCTCTTGCTTTGTGATGGTCGTACCAGGGTGCAGCTGCCTTAGCAGTTCCCTGCTTCAGCTTGCAAGTTGACTTCCTACAAGACATCCCCCAGGAGAAACCACATGGACCTATCCCGATGCAGCCCTGGGTGCTGGAGTAGCTGTGTGGAGACCCCTGCTAGTGCTGAGATGCTTATCCGTTCGTTCACTAACTCAGCTTTTCTCCTGCAGCTGGCATCATTGCCTCCGTTTTGTGAGATGGAGGACTTTGTGGACTGGTGTTGGGTTAATGGGTTAATTAATGTTGGACTTGTGGGCTTGGGCAGCATTGGGTTGGGATGGTTTCATGATGCACACTTTCTTTACATAAACTCTCTTATACATGAGTTGCTGTGGATTTGTTTCTCTAAAGTACCTAGACTAATACACCCACAGAGACTCAAAGTGATAGGGTAGCCCCATGAGTTTCCAAGACTACCACTCTTTATGGAAGTTCTGTCCTTTCTTCTAAGAAGAAGCTAATGGTTTCAAACTGCTGACCTTTGGGATCACAGCTCAAGGTGTAACCACTATATCACCAGAGCTCCTGAGGTAAACATAGTAAATAGGGAGAAACAGCGAAAGCCAGTGTAAAGAACAAATTTGCAAAATTTAGTGAATGACCCATTACTGGGGAAATTGGAGATGTAGAGTCAAAGTTAACTTATTTTTCGTACACCATGTTGCTGAAATGATTTCCATCCATCCATAAATCAATCAATTATTGTCTCACCACATAGAAGACCTTCACAATAGCTCTTTGGAGTCATTGCCCTTGTTTCTCCTCTCATCTGGCGATATCCATCAGTAAACACTGCCTTTGAACTTGCTTTATGTAAATGTTTTAATTGCTGCTAAATTGGCTCCAACCTGTTGCACAATAGAACAAAACACTGTCCAGTCCTGTATAATCCTAACTATTCTTATTTTAAAGTCATTGTTTAAGCCACTGTGTCAATTCAACCCATCTCCTTGAGCTTCTCTTCTTTTTCAATGCCACTCTACTTTACCAAGCATGATAACCTTTTCCAGCAAGTGGTGTGTCCTAATCACATGTACAAAGAGCCTGAGATGAAATCTCCCCATCTTGACTTATAAGGAGCTTTCTGTATGCACTTGGTCCAAGAAAGATTTGTTCATTCTTCTGATAGTTCATACTTTGAATGTTATTAAATTATTACTTTAAATATGATTAAACACCACAATGCAAATGCATCACCTCTTCTTTGACCTTCCTTATTCACTGCACACCTTTCACATGCATCTGAGGTAAGGGAAGATACCAAGGCTTGCTTCAGGCCACCTAAGTCCTTCAAGTGACCTCTTTGCTCATTTTCACTCTGAAGAGGTTTTGCACAGAAGATTTATCCAGTGCATTGCTTCATTTACTTCCTTGAGTAATTATTGTGGAGCAATTAAAATGAAATCTTTGACAACTTCAACCTTTTCTCCATCTGTCATACATTGTCTATTGGTCCCGTTGTGAACAGTTTTGCTTCTTTTAATTGACTTGTAGTCCATATGAAGTATTTTTTATTGTTTGATCTTCATCAGTAAGTACCTCAAGTCCTCTTGGATAACAGCTAGCCAAGCTGTGTCATCTGCATGTAGCAGGCTGTTATTGAGCCTTCCTTTGTCACTGATGTCTGAGACTTGTCTTGCTTCTGAAATGATTTCCTCAGTATACAGATCGAGTAATTATGCTGAACAGATACAACACTGATGCACACCTTTCCTATTTTTAAACTGTGTCTCTTGGTTTAGGAACAGGTTCTGCATGAGGACATTAGGTATCCTAGAATTCCCATTATTTGCAATGTTGTTCAGAGTTTGTTTTAATCTACACAGTGATTAAGCCTTTGTATAATCAATAAAACACAAGTAAACATCTTCCTTGTAGTCCCTGCTTTCAGTCAAGATTCATCTGACATCAACCATGACATCCCTCCTTACACATTCTCTTTTGAATCTAGCTTAAATTTCTGTTAGCTCCCTATTCATCATTGCTACAAAAATGTTTGAATTTTATTGGCAAAAATGTACTTGCATGTGGTGTTAATAATATTGTTAGATGATTTCCATATTGTGTTGGCTGAAGTTTTTGCCTCATGTGAACATTTCTTTCAGGCCTCTATGCAAATTAGTCATTCTCCATTCTGTGTTCCTGACAGTTTTAGATGTACCTCTAGAGTAGCATCTGCCATATATTTAATTTGTTTACTTGTCAGTCTTATTCCCCAGCATCATATAAGAACACCAAGAAAAGCTAATGTATATTCCATTTTTAAAATACTGTGGACATAATCCACCACTTGGCAGAACGTATATCTACAATAAATGATGGTCAATGAATGACTGAATGTGATGTGATCTGATGCTGAGATTGTGAACTGAGGGCATAAGTACATAGACTTGGTATTTTCAGCGAGTGTACGACCTCTGTTTTACTGCGGATTGCCTTACTCTTCACCCAAGTTAAATGATGGTAGCAGAGGAAGACCCTGGGAGATTTGCAAGATTTAAGGCAACAGAGGCAAATGTTACTATATATTCACTCCTGCAACAGCGACGAGCTACAAGTAGGTGCTTGGATAGACACTCAAACCAAATAGGTGGAGCCACAGAGTAGGAATAAACTCTTGAATGCAAGTAGACTTGACCAAGGGTATTTGTACATGTGCATTTACCATTGCTGAAAATATGCAACGGAGCTCCAAGGGATTGGGACTGTGGTCTTGGGGGATATCATGGTCAATTGGCAGAATATGATTCACAAAGACAGTGTTCTACATACTATTTTGGTGACTATAACCTAAGGTCTTGAAAGCCTGCAATTAGCTATCTGAGGTCAACTATTGGCCTCTACTCGGAGGGAAGAAGAGTAATGACAATCAAATGACATATTGTGACAATTAGTTCAGTGGATTAATAGACCATGCAAAGATCAGTGTCCACACATCAGTATAAGAAGAACTAGATGATGCCCAGCTACCACTACCAACTGTTCTTTAAAGGACTGCATTATATGATCCTGGAGAGAGTGGGATGAAAATATGGAACCGAACTCAAATTCATAAATGAGACTAGATTTGGTGGTTAAATCTGGTGATGGGACATTATCCTTCAGGTCTGGACCGAACACATCTCCATTCTAGAATAATCAACAATTTAAGATTAAAAAAGCAGTATTAACCTAAAGACAAGAGTTCGGAGTGTTGGGGAATAAGGAGGGATAGAAACAGGAACCACTGGGGGAAGTGGGATTGCACTGAATTAGTTGAATCAAAAGTAGATCAACTGTGCTGTGTAAAACTATGATCTGCCCGGTGAACCTTCACTTACACATGTTGTTGGTGAAGAGTATTAAATAGGTCATAAAAGAATACTGGTGGTGTTGTGATTTATTCACTAGACTGCTGACAGCAATGTCAGCTGTTCCCAACCAGCAGTCCCACTGGGGAAGAAAGATGAGCCTTCACGTAAAAGTTTACAGCCTCAGAAACCCAAACAGTTCTGTCCTTGCCTGGAGAGTCTCTGTGACTGTGAATCAACCAGATGGCAGTGACTTTTTTGTTGTTGTTGAGATGATGCCATAAGAAAAACGAATCTATGTTGGAAGAAGCAAAGCCAGAAACTCCATAGAAGTCTGGACAGGGAGGCTTTGGCTCCTATACTGTGGACATGTTATCAGGAGAAAGCAGTCCCTGGAGAAAGACACCATGTTTGGTACAGTAGAGAGGCAGTGAAAAGACAGACACACCCTCAATAAGATGGACTGACCCAGGGACTGCGACCATGGCCTCAAATGGCACAAACGGGGAGGGTGGCACAAAGGAAGCAACGGTTCTTTCTGTTGTACGCAGAGTCCCTATGAGTGTGAACAGACTCAGTAACAACTATAGCAACGGCAGCATCGCTTGAGAAACGTGATGGGGCCCCAGACGGCAATGGGAACAAGAGCGTTTCCGCCGGGTTAAAGCTTTTCCGAGTTATAATGCTTGCACGATGAAGACGGTCACAGTTAATGTGCTCTTCAAGTTCGCCTTTCTTAAGACAATGCCTTTAACCCTTCAATGACTGCATTGTTTCATTTTCTCTCTGATGTCCTATGTTTTCACTAATGGAAGGTGCGCAGTCATAAAAGGAAAGTGGGGTAACTTGGTGTGGTAGTTACATGAGTTCATGTCTAGATGAAGACAAATAAAAGTGTAGGGGTGGCATTTAGCCTGACAGTCAGGTCACAGCCTGCTGGTGATTCCCTGTGGGCATGGCCTTCTCATAAGGGTGGTCCTGGGAACCTCCTCCTCTTTCTCAGCCTTCACCTTCCTGCTGACTGACCCTGGTTGCTGTCAATCTTGTGATGCCACCAGCATCATTGGAACCACAAAACTTTGCACCAACCAGCCTGTGATTTTCCTGCATTTTCCTGCGTTATGCATCATTGCATGTCACTACGTGAGGCTAAAGAGAGACTTTTGAACTAGTAATGAATTTATGGACTTGCTCTGGACTGGTTTGGGATGTTTGCTTGGTATAATTACTTCTTGATATTAAGCTGTCTCTTCCACATAGATGAGTGTCACTGGATTTGTTTTGTTAGTCAACCCACCCTAATATACATAGATTTTGATACAAGTACTTGGGATAATAGTAGCCTCTGATTGTAGGATAGGCCATCCCATTTCTTGAGATTCACAGTTACAAAGATCCCTGTCAAGCGGTTGAGCCATGGTGCTGTGGTTATGTATTGGGCTGCCAACGGAAGGTGAGCAGTTTGACACCACTAGCCACCCTGGGAGAAAAGACTAGGTAGGCTTTCTATACCCAGGGTAGTTCTACTTTGTCCTTATTTTCCTGACCCTTACGAGTCTGACTTAAGAAGCAAGTGATTCTTGATAGAGAAATGTGCATGTAATTAGGGAAAATGTCCATTAGTCAAAGATTAGGTTTGTTTTGGTGATAGTACTCATCTTTGAAGAATTTGTGTCTTAAGAAATGTGATTAATAAACAGAATCCTAAAGGTTTATTTTGTTCTGTAGAATTCTTTATTTGAAAACATTCTGGGACTTGAATCTTTAAATGAAAATTTTAAAGCATTTTTATATTACGAGCCTTCAGAAAATTCTGCTGCCAATAAATTTTGGCCTTACTTTTGTTTTCTATTTACCAAGCACCCTATAGATGTCATATAATAAGGGATGTAATAAAAAATTCTATGATAGAAAAATCCCATTATGTTTATGATAAATAACATTATCAGGTTAAAAATCAAGAGAAATACTAACAAGTTAAGGGAATTACACATGACTACACCGAAGGAAGTGGAATAAAAAAGATTAAAAAGCAAATTCATTGATTCCAAAGTCTCATTCTTTCAACTAAACTACTCCATTTCATCTAAAGAGACCTAAATAGATGCTTAAACTAGTCAAAGTTGAATTGCATTTCTAAATTCTTTGTTCTCTATTAAAACAAAAACAAAAAGATCAAGGGGTTGGGAGAGGCTATAAAAATCAGTATCTCCTCTTTAGAGTTCTCTAAAGATTAAATTCTTCTTCATCCTCAAAAATGTTGGTTAAAAGGCAGCTGTTAATACAATAAATAACAAAGCTATGGTTTACTTGAAATCTCACAATTTTCTTTCATCTAGTCAATAAAAGGTTTATCAGTTGTTTTTACAATTGAACAGAAACATCACCACTTAAATAGAAACTGTCAGTTTCTAGTAGTGGTGGAAATTTATTTGGAATAAAATCACAGTGATTAAGCATGTGCTTTGACACCCTTTCTTGAATTACACCTTTCCAAGTTCGCTCACTTAAGAATTTCAATTAGTAAATATTTTTTTCTGGAAATATTTAGCATTGTTAATTCAGAGTACATGGATTATTTTTTAAAGTTATTTCACCATCAAATGATAAGATTATCATTAATAAGGCCACTCATCAAGAATTTTGCTAGCCTTTATACCTCCGCTTCTATAGTGTTCCATATATCAAATGTTTCATTCAATTCGCTGAATGCATTAAAGGGAAATACAGAAAGCTACACAGTGCCTTCTAATGGTGTGGTAGAACGCTGCATAGCTTTTTTTTTCCTTAGTGGTTAGACAATCTGATTTTTAATTTGTTTCCCTTTTCCTCGTACCCATCTGTGACTATGTTTACATTTGACTGCTCATATGGACCATAAACTTAACAGAAGCAATGGTGGGTCAGAGATCTTAGGTGTCTGGAAAGATCGAAACGTCGATCGCACATGGCACATAGGCCCTTCTCCTCAGTTCCGAGCCTGCTTTCTCCCTACTGCTTGTTGCTGCCTTCCTCTCTGCTGACTGTTGTTTGACTTGGCCTCATGGTGACTGTAGCTATACCAGAGAGAAACATTATCGAGCCCAAGCCATCTTCATCATTAGCTGTATATTTAAGTCCATTGCCCTAGCTATTGGTCAATCCTGCTCAGTGAGGATTGCCCTCTTGTTCACAATTGTGCCAGTATCCATCCGACCTTAGCTCAGGGAACTGAACTACAAAACCAGTGGTTGATTTCTGGATTTTTAAAGGACATTCTTTATAGAAACATTGCTTGAAACTTCTCTTCTAGAATATTTGGTAATGGCATAGAGTGAATTACATTTGGAAATACTTTATATTTTATAAATATACTTT
Organism: Echinops telfairi; assembly: GCF_000313985.2. Lineage (NCBI taxonomy): Eukaryota > Metazoa > Chordata > Mammalia > Afrosoricida > Tenrecidae > Echinops > Echinops telfairi. Next base: position 40,096,889 of record NW_022103899.1, on the reverse strand, counting down.
CTTTTGCTTTTATTTCTTTTCTTTTTTATCAGAGGGATATTCTGAACTTTAGAGAGCTATCCTTAAAAAGCAAGTAAACATCTATTAATTGCTTCAATTTATAAGAACACTCAATTTTATTGAAGATATGAAAAGTTTGTTTTTTTATAGAACTGTACCATCTTTATAGTAACATATCGTCTGACTAGAGTCATCAACTTGTTTAAATAGTGGGAAATGTAAAATAGAGGCATTAATTTTTCCATTCATTAAAGTATAAGGAAGGAGGAATAGTAGTATAATCTTTGGTGACTACACTTTTAATCTTTGCCAAATAACTTAAGGGGTGTTTGGCTTAAGCCAGTGAACCTTGCTTCCCTGGGAATAATCTCCTCTATGGCCATAAGCACATAATCACATGATGAGCCCCTAACAGACATGTTGTGATTGCTTTTCCTTTCTTCCCTGTACAGATAGCATCAGAGGAGCCACTGAAGTTGATCTAAAAAAAAATGGATGTCTCTTTTAGGCTGGGTTCCCTTGAAAACAGAGCATAAAGCAAGGATTGGTTCTTTATTTTGGAGACTAACACAGAGGGCAGCTAAAGTGAGGAGAAAAAGAACCGAAGCAGGGAAAGATGGAAAAATAAGCAACTACTGCTACACAAGAATTGTGGGCAGGTTGCTCAGCAGTTGTAGCACTCAGCATACAAGATATCTTGGGAAAGATACAGGAAAAACGGACTCTGAATCCCTAGTAGAGAAGAAGGAGCAGGATTCGCTTAGAGTTTGCTTCTTTGAAAATCGAACTCCCCGAGACTTCTGGGGCACATCATCCAGGGACATTGACAGTTATAAATTGTACCCAATTCTACACGCTGCCAGCTGATATTTACCCCAGTCTGAAAGTGGTAAACAGAGTCAGGACATTCTTGGTCTTTACCTTGTCAGCCTGCCTGTCTGGAAGCAGGGGGCAGGGAGCTCAGCACTTCCGGAACCAGTGACTGGGTGGTGCCCGCCATAGTACTACGGTCTGGTTGGTAGCTCTGAGGCATTTGGTGAAAATGCCTAAGGTTTATACCTGAAATAATATCCTTTCTCTGAAACTCAGAATATGGACTTAAATTCCACTTTCAACTTGAATTGGCCTCTTGGATATACATGTAAACCCCTGTGGCATAAAGTTTTCAATACATGTTCAGAGGACCAAATAAAATTTGTACGCAAATAAAAACAGGCATGTCTATTGCAGCAGAAACAAGAATGATAATGCATGCACTGGTGATACCTGGTGGATTCTTCTCTCTGGTTTCCGTGCCTCATCATGTGTATTTAAATTTGTATACTCAGGTTTTCAGAGAAGTTTGTGACCTGCTATTTCAATGCATGATTTTTCCCCCCTTCATGTTCATTTTTTCTGGTTATTTTTTAATATGGAATCACACTAATAAACACAGCATCATATACATTCAGACTGTAATACCTCAAATAAACTTTTTCACTTGAACCTCCCTTATTGTTCCTGGTTTTAGGTTTCTAGGTCCCAAACTCTCTCTTCTCCTATTACAGTTAGCCTGGTAGTGCATCTCCACAGCTCCCTTTGCCATGTAAGTATGAAGGACAAGGCAATTGACATATCTATTCTATCGTACACTTAATCCACCAACTTCCAGCAACCCCGCCCCCCAAACAACCTACAGCTTTCATTCATAGGAGCCCTGGTGGCATATGGGTTATGCATTGGGCTGCTAACTATAAAGTCAGCAGCAATTCAGTGCCACCGGCCACTTCCAGGGAGAAAGTGGGACTTTCTCATAAGCTCACAGAGGCAGTCTCCCCTGTTCTATAGGGTCGCTGTGTGTCAGCATCTCCTTGGAGGCAGTGAGGTTGGCTTGGCTCTTTCATTCATAAATGTAACCTTAACACAAAGCTGTCTCATGATGCAGGGAGTGCTTATTGACTGGATGTCTCATCATGTCTGAGCTCTAAACCCGTGCTCCTAGGTTCAAATTATTGCAATCACTTGCATTGCATACACTTTGACAAAGACTACAAAAGGCCAGACAGTATACAAACACCTCTTAAAGGAGCAGACCCTAGATTTGAAAACTTGCCTGCTAGAGTCCAAAGAATATGCCTTTCCCCCCCTTTTCTTTTTAAACATAGCTCAGCTTTCCCTCAACACATATGTAACAGAACTAGAGGAATTAAAGTTAATTTACATAGCTTTATTTTCACTTTAGGCTAATTTCTTGATTTCATTTAACTTTCAGGCATGTCCTTATTTTAATGATCGATTTAAATTTACAGCCAATTCTCATTAATGATGTGTTGCTGGTCTTTCAAGATGACTATTGGTATAAAATACTTAATCCCCAGATAGCTTGTTTCTGTTAACCAATATGTTTTAGATATAATTTTTGAAGATCAGGTGTTGTGTCCTCAAGCAATGCAGACTAATTTCAATATCAGTCTAAACAAACTCTAATCAAGGAGATAAACATGCCCAAAAATCATGTTCGGTATTCTAAATTCAAATAGAAATGATTTGGTGGCTTATCCACACTACTATTTCTCATTTACTTCAGAGTTGAATACATATTTTTCTGTGAGGGTATCTAAATATATTCGCGACTATATAAAGAGTACATATTTGAATATATAGATATTCAAACACAACATTGCTTTTAAATATATATATATATACATATATATATGTGTATATATATATATAGTTTATTTTAATACGTTTTTATTCTCTACCGGAGATATGACTGAAATACATTTTCTTTGGCTAATCAGTTGTAAACAAGGCAACATCTTTGCCTAAGAAAATTGACAATTACTTTTGAAATGTCTTAACTCAAGCACAGCTCTTGAATTTGCAATCTGTTTGCAACCTGTTTACGGTAGACATCAGACTGTGTTTGTTCTTTAAGAATAATACAAAAAGACATAAAGAGCTATGATGATGTATATTGAGATAAAAATAAATCAATTTCACTTGCTTATCACCATGTTTGTATTTCTTGTCTTTGGTTTAATGAGTGGGGCTGCCTTTTTAGTTTACCTAGGAAGTATGTTTCATTTTTATCCTGAAGGTACAATTTTTTCCTGCATATTTCTACTTTATTTTGTAAGAAAAAAATTAATGAAGTATGTATCATGCATACATTGAAGTGCAGAGATCATAAGTTTAAAATTGATGAATTTATGCATACTGAGCACACGTAGTCCAAGCTATAGAGATCGCTACCGCCTAGATAACTCCCTTACGCTGCCCTCAAGCACTATTTCCCTCATAAGGAAACTGTGATTTTGACCTTCATCAATCGAGTAGTGATTTACTGATCTTGAATTTTATATAATGGGATTCATTTTGATCTTTTTAATATTTTCAACTATGCATGTACGACAGACACATCCACATGTGAAGCAGTATTTCATTATAGTACATGGCTCTTTGGTACTTCAACATATGAAGATACACTCATTACCATGTCATTTTACTGGTTATGACTGTTGGAGGCTATTCCCCACTGTGCTTTTACAGAAAACACCATTTGATCATTCTTTCCCCAGGTGCTCTCCCTCCTTGCTCATACTTGGCATTCCCCATCTTCTCTACTATTCGGTAGGGTAGTTAGTGGGCATATCATGGTCTCTAACTTCCCTGGTGTCAATTTGCATTTACATCATGACTAATGTGATTGAATGTCTGTGAAATTTCTGCCAGTCTTTTGAATATTTTCTTTGATATTAGGGCTTATCAGTACTAAATATCTTAGCACATTTGCATCACATTAAAAATATGCTAACCTATGTGAAGGTCAGAAATGAATCGACTATTCTCTTCTGTTTTATTCTAGAAGTTTAACTGATTTCCATTTCCATTTTAAGTCTATTTTTTATCTTGATTAATTTTTTTTAATCTTGACTGATTTATATGTATGTTTTAAGAATAAAGTAATAGTTTATCTTTCCCACATGATTACAGACGTGATGCTACATGGTTTGAAACAAAACATTATTTTTCCCATTATATTATGGCATTATTTTTGCTTGAATTGGGTAACAAAATATATGATGGTCTGTCTTACCCTTTCTGTTTTGTTGTGAAATTGATGAATAATTACAAGAATTTGTTGGGATTCTCTGTGTAGACACCATGCCATGAATGAACAAAGTGATGATTACGTCTTCTTTACTAATTAGTAAGGAGTTTTACTTGGCACTGTGGTTAAGTATTCTGTAACCAAAAAGTGGGCAGTTGGGAACCCACAAGCCACTCCATGAGAGGAAAATACAGCAGTCTGCTTCCATAAAGATTTATAGCCAGAGAAGAAGCACTGTGGGTCTGCTTTTGTGTCTTGTCTTGTTACGTACTAAACAGGAGCTCAGAGCAGCCTTAAGTAGAATGTTGAGGGGATCTCCCTTCTGCGTCGCTGATTTTAGGATGGAATCATCTCCTTTCTCACTATTAGATCTGATGTTAAATGCTAACTGTAGGACTTGGTAAATGTGCCTTATCAAGTTGGAGAATTGGAGGTTCTCCATTATTCATAGTTTACTAAGAGTTGCTGTTACGAGTAGGTATTGAGTTTTGTCACTATTTCTTTCTTTTTTTTTTTTTTGGCAGGGAGACTGGTGTGCAGTTTTCCTTTCTTGTAATGCCCCTATGTGGTTTTGATTAAAGTAATGGTGGTTTCATAGATTGAGTTAGAAATTATTTAATTTGATTCTATTTTCTAGAGGTAATTTTAGATAATTGGCATCATTTGTCCCTTAAATGCCTGGTGGAATTTGTTAGTGAACTCATAATGAGACTGGTGTTCTCTATTTTGGAAAGTTATTTATTGACATAATTTTGTTAGAAGGTATGGATTTACTCAGATTAGCTATATTGCTCTGTGTGAATTTTGGTAGATTGTGTCTTTAAGAATTAGTCTACATCATTTAAGATATAAACAACTATAGTATTCTTTTCTTATTTTTTTATGTTCATGTAATAATTGTGATGGCCCATTCAAGATTTATTATCATAATTTTTAAGCAGTTCTACCATGATATACTTAGATCTCTTTTCTTCATAGTTATTCTACTTGAACTTTATATCATTTCTTAAATTTATAACTTGGTGTCTCCTTTTATTTTGAGGACTTTTTAACTAATACCTCTTTAGGTATTGCCTTGACCCCATTCTTTCCAACCTCCCATTTTAGACTCAAATAACACATATTCTTTAAAAAAAAATCATTTTACTGGGTGCTCGTACAACTCGTCACAATCCATACATCCATACATTGTGTCAAGCACATTTGTATATTTGTTGCCATCATCATTCTTAAAACATCTGCTTTCTGCTTGAGCCCTTATTACCATCTCCTCATTTTTCCTCCTCCCTCCCCGCTCCCCCCTCCTTCATGAACCCTTGATAATTTAGAGATTGTATTATTTTGTCATGTCACACTGTCCAATGTCTCCCTTCACTACTTTTCTGTTGTCCATCCCCCAGGGAGGAGGTTATATGTAAATATGTAAATCTTTGTAATCAGTTTCCCGTTTCCACCACCCCATCCTCCCTCCACTCTCCCAGTATCGCCACTCTCAGCACTGGTCCTGAAGGGATCAGCTATCCTGGATTCCCCGGGTTTCCACGGGTTTCCAGTTCCTATCTGTACCAGTGTACATCCTCTGGTCTAGCCAGATTTGTAAGGTAGAACTGGGATCATGATAGTGGGGGGGAGGTGGGGGAGGAAGCATTTAGGAACTAGAGGAAAGTTGTATGTTTCATGGTTGCTACACTGCACCCTGACTGGCTAATCTCCCCACAACCCTGCTGTAAGAGGATGTCCTTTTGCCTACAGATGGGTCTTGGGTCCCCACTCTGCACTGCCCCTCATTCACAATTATTTGATTTTTTGTTCTTTGATGCCTGGTACCTGATCCCTTCGACACCTAGTGATCATGCAGGCTTGTGTGATTCTTCCATGTGAGCTTTGTTGCTTCTGAGCTAGATGGCCGCTTGTTTACCTTCAAGTCTTTAAGACCCTAGACACTATATCTTTTGATAGCCGGGCACCATCAGCTTTCTTCACCATATTTGCTTATGTACCTGCTTTGCCTTCAGCAATCATGTCAGGAAGGTGAGCATCATGGAATGCCAGTTTAATTAAACAAAGTATTCTTGCATTGAGGGAGTACTTGAGTGGAGGCCCAATGTCCATCTGCTACCTTAATACTAAGCCTATGAGACACAACATCCCTCACTGACCCATAGCCCGACAGGGGACAACACTGGAGACATAATGTGGGCATTGAGCCCCATCTGATCCCACCACACGGAGCCAAATCACTAAGGGTGTGCAACAGAACAGCCAGGGAAACAGAGCAACGAAGTCCCCAGGGAATACCAAAAATAGACTTTGGAGCCAAAGCTTGGCACCTTTGACTAACTACAGGCTTTTCTATCTTGTTGTTGTTTTGTTACTGGCTTTTTGGTGTTGTTGTTTTGTTTTGTTTTGTTGCTTTTTTTTGGTCTGTCTTGTTTTTGTGCATGTTATTATCTCTGCAGGTCTGGCTAAATAAGATATGCTGGATGAACGACCTATGGTTCCACGGGGACATGGGCGAGGGGCAGGTGGGGGGAAAGAAAGTGGTGTTAACAAACCCAGGGACAAGGGAACAACAAGTGATCCAAATTGGTGGTGAGGAGGGACTAGGAGGTTTGGTAGGGCATGATCAATAGTAATGTAACCAAAAGAAATTTCTGAAACCCGAATGAAGGCTGAGCATGATAGTGGGACAAGAGGAAATAGAAGAAAGGACTAGGAGGCAAAGGGCATTTATAGGGGTCTAAATAAAGGCATGTACATATGTAAATATATAACATATGAAAATGGGGAAATAGATCTATGTGTGCATATTTAAATAACACATATTCTAAAGAGCTTTGTAACTTGTGTTAAAGGTTTCTGACACTGATGTATTTTCTCATGCTGTTTTCCTTGTCCTTTCTTCATATGGAATCCTTAGTATTATAAATGATTAAGAACTCCTGCTGTCTAGTATTCTAGTGTTGCTATATCAGAAATGTCACCAATGTGTGGCTCTAATCAGCAGAAATTTATTTTTTCACAGTTTAGGAGATTAGACACCCAAATTCATGCTGCCTGCTCTAGGTAACACTTCTCGCTGCCCAGTCGGTGGGAAGATCCTTGTCTCTTTTCAGCTGTAGTTCTGGAGAGGTCTTTTTGTGAGTTGGCATCTATCTTTCCCCATCTGTGCTTCCTTGTTTGAGTGCTCCTGTCCCTGGTGGTGCAGTGGGGCTGCTAAATACCAGGTCATCCATTTGAAAGTCCCAGCCCTCCTGGGAGAAAGATAAGGCCTTCTACTACCATCAAGCATTATAGACTAGACACCCCAGGGGCTGTTCTGCCCTGTCCGCTAGGGTCACTGTGAATCTGAATGGGCCAAATGGCAGTGAGTTTGGCTTAGAGTCTGCTCCTTCTATGCCTTACATTAAGACAGTTAACATTTTAATGGATTGATTAGCATTTAACACAGAAAATTCTATTCCTACTTGGGATTCTATCCACAGGTATAAACCCAACATCAAACTCACAAACTTAGAGTTCATTCTGACTCACAGGGACCATACTGGACAAAATAAAACTGCTCCATAGGATTTGTGAGCTAAAATATTAATGAAGGACAATATCTCAACTTTCCCCATCTCAGTTGTCCAGTGCATTCAAATCACCAAGCTTTTGCACTGTTTCTTTCCCCAGGTATAGTGGATAGGAGTTATAGCACATATTTTTGAGTGGCACAATTCAAGTAATCAAAAAGAGCAGAAGTTCAAGTATACACAGAAATACCTGAGCACCAAGACCTGGTAATCTACTTCTGAAAAATTGTCCATGGACAGAGGCGTAGGATTACAATGAATCAAAGTACAGTAGATGGGGGGGGCGGGGGGAGGAAAAACCTCACACAAGACAGATGGGTAGAGTGGCTGCAACAGTGGGCTCCAGGGCTTACACGCGGCAATCATTGTAAGGACAGAAGTGTAAGTGCAGAAGCAAGAAGCATATCATTCTATTGTACATAGGGTTGCTGTGCTTCACAGCCAACTTAATGACAGCAAACAATGACATACTGTAATTTTATTTCTAAAATTTCAGTGAGAGAAAATATTCGTAAATAAATAGTGGTGATAGTTAAAGGAAAAAGAAAAAAAATAACATGAACTTAACCTGGAAAAAATTTTCAGTTATAAATGAAAAAAATAAAAGATTATAAACCTTTCGTGGTACTCGCTAAATTGTCTTTTTCTTTAATCCCTGTGTAATAACTCTAATATTTCTAACAAATACTACAATTTGCCTTCTCAGTGCCTTGAGGTTTTAGAAGCTCTGTTTTGGGGGGGTATTTTTTTGACCCATTGCTTTACACATTTATATTCCTTTAGGATTTAATTCCTTTAAGACTTTCATTTTCTGTAAATGCCTTAGCAGGAGGATATCGAGAGTTAGCAAATAAAAATACAGGACACCTAGTTAAGGTTGAATTTAAGATAAACAGCAGGTATTATTTTCAGTAGCATAAGTACATCCTTAACCATGAACCTCGTTGAAATTGTTATTGACAGGTGTCTTCAAGTTGCTTCTGGGCTCAGAGAAACCCTGTGTCCAACAGATCACAATCCTACATAGTCCAAGCCACCCTCACAATGATCGGTACGTTTGGGCTGATTGTTATAGCCGCTGTCAATGCATCTTCTTTTGAGTCTTTCTCTTTTATGCTGGTCCTTCACTTTACCAAGCATGACATCCTCCAGGGAATGAGTCTATGACTTGAGTTATAGGCATTTCAATTCTCAAAAGGAAATGTTGGCTCTTCAACACTTGAAAGAGGTCTTTGACAGCACATTTGTCCGATGCAATATTTCCTTTGATTTCTTAACTGATACATCTCTGAGCTATGATTATGGAATCAGTCCAATGAAATACTTGGCAACTTCAATCTTTTCTCTCTCTCTGGATAGCTTTTGGCACAGTTATGAGTAATTTTATTTTCTTTACGTTGACTGTAATCCTTATGGACAACTGGATGGTCATCAATGTATGCTTCACTTTTTTTTGCTTCCAACACACAAATAAGTATCATTAGCTAGTCAGAGGGTGGCCAAGGCAGCGGAGGTGCTAATGGAAGGAACGTGGCAGAAATTGTGACAGAGAGGAGAGGTGGAGACATGTTTCCACACATACCTCCCTAACAGTAGGAGCATGAAGGGCAGAAAAGACACGTTATGCTATCAATGGAAGAGACCAGAGGTCATGCAGGTAATGAAATTGCCCGGTGGAGAAGGCAGGATATTGACATAACCCCATCATGACCTTCCCTTGCATTCTTTGGACATGTTAGGAGAGATTAGTCTCTGAAGAAAGATGTCATGCTTGTAAAGTGCAGGGGGCGTGAAAAAGAGGGAGACCCTTCATGAGCTGGATTGGCTCAGTGGTTGCAACAACGGGCTCTGGCATCGAAACAATTGGGAGGATGGTGCACGACCACGCAGTGTTTTGTTCTGTGCATAGGGTGGCTATGGGGTCAGAACCGACTCAATGGCACCAAACAACAACAACAACAACACAATAACTAAAGAAATTCTAGAGTTTGGGGTCTGAGACATGAGCACAGAATGAAGTCTGCGGTGCTGGGGTGCTGGGATGCATATTCTGGAAAGAGGAGGGACAATTGAGAGGACCAACCACTAGCAGAAGAACTTCCAGAAAGCTAGCCAATGGTGGGAGATCTGCCATTAGCAGAATATAAGGTCCAGCTTTACATTTTGTCAGCTCTTTTAGATGAGTAAAGGGCCCTTTGAACTTTTTTCCCAACGTATCCACTTCAATATTACAATATTGCAAGATTCCTTGCACATAATATTGAGTGACGCAGGAAGCAGAAGAGAAGAGAAGGAAGTGAAGACGGGAAGAATACACCGAGTCAATACACCAAAAAGAACTATTTGGTATTCCCCCATTCCAGGAGGTAGTATATGAGCAAGAACCAAAGTGCTGAGAGAAGAAGTTCAAGCTGCACTGAAAGCATAAAACAAGGCTCCAAGAATTAATGAAACACCAATTGAAATGTTTCAACTAGTTGATGAATCATTAGAAGTACTCATTCATCTATTTCAGGATTTTTGGAAGATAGCTACTTGGCCAACTGACTGGAAGAGATCCATATTTGTATTCATAAATATCGATGACCTAACATAATGCCCAAATTGTAAAACATTGATTGCTATTTTATATGTAATTATAAACTATCTATAATATTCAATTATATAATGTAAAGTGAAAATGAAGTGGAACATAGGAAAAATCTCTGCTCTTGCTTGCTCTTACATAAAAAGCCACACCCCCAAAGAGGTGGTAACAAGCTACCACATGATTGACATGATACAATAAATAACTATAATGTTTCTATCAATAAATTTTAATTATATGATATTATGAAAACATATATTATTAGTTAATGTACAAGTATACAATATAATTATATGATCACATAAGATATATAACATAATAACCATATATAATAAATGTATGGTTATAAAT
>NW_022103899.1:40069857-40086120 GCF_000313985.2 Echinops telfairi | reverse complement strand
AGTTTTAATAATTCTATACAAAATCATTAATAGCACACACAAATAAAATTTTGCTGAAGATCATCCAACAAATATTGTAGCATTACATTGACAGGAAAAGCCCAGAGGTTCAGGTAGATTTAGAAGCGGATGTGGAGCAAGGGATAGAATTTCTTTGTCAAATGGATCTTTGCTGAAAGCAGAAAAAGCCAAAAACATGTTTATTTGTGTTTTATTGACCATGGTAAGGCATTCAACTCTGAACCATAACAAGCTACAGATAGTCTTGAGAAGAATGCGAATCCCAGAACACTACATTGTACTCATGCAAAACCTGTACATGGATTAAGAGACACTTGTGGGAACAGAATAAAGGAATATTACACAATTTAAACCAAGAAGGTAGGTGTCAAGGTTGTATCCTCTCGCCGAACTTATTCAATCTGAATGCTGAGTAAATAATCAGAGAAATCAGATTGTATGAAGAAGAAGGCATCAGGATTAGAGAGAAATTGATTAACAACTTGTGATTGGCAGATGACACAACCTTGCTTACTAAATTTAAGGGGGACTTAAAGCACTTATTGATGAAGGTCAAGAATTGCAGCTTTCAGTAAGGAATAAGACTCCATGTGAAGAAAACCAAAATCCTCACAACTGGACCAATAGGTTACATCATGAAAAATGGAGAAAAGATTGAAGTGGTCCAGGGTTTCATATTGCTTGGATCCACCGTCAATGACCATGGAGTGAGCAGTCTAGAGATCAAGTGAAGCATTGCATTAGGTAAATTTGTTGCACAAGATTTCTTTAAAGTGCTCAAAAGCAAGACGATAACTCTGAGGACTAAGGTATTCCTGACATAAGCTAGAGCATTTCAATTTCCTTATATGCATGTTAAAGTTAGACATTGAATAAGGAATATTAAAGAAGGATCAGTGTGTTTGAATCAAAGTGTTGGTAATGAATATTGAAAGTTCCATTGAGTGTTGTGTTAGTCTGAGCTGTCAACAGAAACAAAGCAGTGACACTCAGCTATGTACAAGAAAGAACTTTATATTAAGAAGCATCCTTGAGTTAAAAGGTGCCCAATCCCAGTTCAATTCAAGTCCACAGGTCCAAACAGGACCCTCGTCAGACTCATGGCTGGCCCTCAGGCCAATGCTGCTGCTATATGAAGCAGGAAGCAGGTTGATCAGAGGCTGGTGAGTGCAGAGTCAAGGGAGCATGGCAGAGCACCTATAGTCCTGAGGGTCAGGCAGGACACCAGGCCCCACCCCAGGAGGCAGACCACAGTTCCAGTAAAGTACTAGTGAGGAGGAAGGTGACATGGAGGAACGGAATCATCTCGGGTCTATCTTGCTCTTACATAAAAGGCCAGACCCCTAAGGAAGTGTTAATAAGGTACCACTTGATTGACAGGTTGAATTCTGCCTGTATCCATGAATTTATAGTTGACATAATGTCTAAGTACCACAAAAGAATATAGTTCTGAATTCTATGTGACATTCAGACTTGAATTAAAATTGAATATCATCTTACTATAATATTTTATCCATATGTATATGTATATATATATTAACCTTTTAACTTAGAAAAGAAAGAGTTGAGCTAGAAAATTTCTAGGAAACATTTATTATCTTCCTAGTTTACCTTCATCTGGGTTGTAGGGAACTTACTATAAAAGTGTTGATATAAGCACAAATGTGTTAGGTTCCCTCCTCTTAATTATATATTCTCTGAAAGGAACATAAATTAACACAAGTATTTCATTAGCCACTGAAAATTAGGGAAAGTAATCATACACATGAGATGACTTTAAGGGTTTTTATTAAATACCATTCAAATAAAATGGGGATATATTAAAGAAAATGTTGTTGAAGTAAAAGAGTTGCATAGAAAATTCTAAAGGGAAGCTCAGAAAGACAAGGTATTACACTAAAACTTGAAAATATCTGGACTTCCAAAACCAAAAGGAAAATACACACTCAGAATATCTCAAGAAGAAAGAACTGAAGAAATAAGTCAACCTTTGAGTTGCAATTTAGAAGGATTCTGTAGGGGAAATATTGAGTGTTGTGAGAAACAGCAAATGAAAATGGGGTGAATACACAATGGAGGAATACACTTATACCCCAAAGAAATGGTCAATGTTTCATCATTTCAAGAGGTAGGACTTAGAATACTTTTGGAAGAAGCATAAGCTACACAGAAAGCATGGGTGAGAAACAACGCTCCAGGAATTGATAGAATAGTGTTTAAAATGTTTCAACACGGTGATGAATCACTTGAAGAATTCAGTTGTCTATGCCAACACATTTGGGGAAAAGCTCTCTGGCCAACCCACTGGAAGAGATCTGTGTTTGCACCTATTCCACTGTTGGGCTTTCGCTGTCACCCACATCCATTCCAAATAAAGGTGATTCAACAGAGTGCACAAATTATATAACAGCATAATTGATATCACATGCAAGTGAAATTTTGCTGAAGATCATCTACAAAGGTTGCAGCAGTGCATTGGCAGGGAGCTGCCAGACATTAGGCTAGAATCAGAAGAGGATGTGAAGATAGGGTTATCACTGCTGATGTCAGGTAGTTCTTGGCTGAAAGCAGAGAACTTCAGCAAGATGTTTATTGTGTTCTATTGTCAAATGAAGGCATTTAATTATGTGAATGAACCATAAATATGAGAGTGGAACTTCCATAACGCTTAATTGTGCTTATGCAGAACCTATATGTGGATTGAAAGGCAGTTGTGTGAACAGTAGAAGGGCACTCTGCATAATTTAAATTCAAGAAAGGTGTGCATTGCAGCTGTAGCCTATTCTCATGCTTCTTTATTTGTAACGTTTTAAAATTTTATTTACATATCATTCATATACCATATACTTCCATGGTTGAGACATATTAAAAAGAGTCGTGCAGTCATCACCACAATAATTTTAGACCATTCTCTTCATTCTTGTACTTATTATTTTTAGCTCCCCCTTTCCTCCCAACTGCCCCTTCAGTAACCCTAAGAAACTATTAATGCAGTTACTGCCTCTATGGATTTACCTATCCTGGGTTTCTTATAAATAAATTCATACAAAAAACAATAATGACAACAGAATGAAACATAGGAAAATACCTCAATCCAGTGAAAGCAGAATAGAAACCAGAACAAATTAAAAATGGGTCAAAAGGGAAAAAAAGTACTATGTTAAACTTTAACCTAATTATATACTCTCGGAAACCCACAGGGGAGTCGCTATGAACCAGCATTGACTCTGTGGCAGTAAATTTGGGTTTTGGATTATAGCGGTAGCAGTCCACTTCCCAGGGCACTCTTCCTGGAGACAAGATTATTCACCTAGTTGATCGAGGGACTGAGGGAATTCAATGGAGGCTAATCCATGTTGGGACTCTGTAAATGAATGTTGGGCTTTCATTGGCATCAATAGCCTTCTGCAAACTGGGTGCTCAGACTACACACTCCAATAAACCCCACCCCACCTCCACCCTCTGATCTTGGATCGTATTATTAATAATTCTTTTATCACATTGGCTGGTGTGCTTCTGGGTGGACTTGACTGATATCTTACTTCCATGGCTGCTTGTTTTAAGATAGGCTTTAAGACCACATATGCTATTGTTTCTGATTCATTTAGAGAGAGGAAAGAGTATTACCATATATACTCATGTATAAGTCGAGTTTTTCAGCACATTTTTAATGCATTTTTTGTGGTAAAATGTGCCTTGGCTGATATTCATGTCAGCTTATACTTGAGTATATATGGTATACACTTAGAGATAGTCCTATCATTTACTTGACATTTGACTAACTATTGGGTTTTAGTTTTTTCTTACATTATGTTTTTAAGGAATATTTTTGGCTTGTTTTAATATTGATTCATATTTATAAATGATTAATGATTTAGTTATATCAGAATTACTTGTGAAACACTTGGGAACACAAATTTCCAGAATAATATTGAAGAGATTATGATTCAATCCAGGTGGCATGTGGCTTGAGAATATATATTTCTACAAATTCATGGTGATAAAGTCTGAACAAACAGATTGAGAAATTAAGGATTAAAATCAACCCTGAACTTTTTATTTATTAGGAATTTTTGTGTTATTCACAGAGTAGTCTAGTAGATTCTTGGAGCTCCTGAAGTATTTTGTTGTTGTTTTTAAAAGGAATAAAGAAAAAAAATATTTTTTATTAATTTATTTTACTTTATGATATAAAAAAGCATGGCCTAATATGTTTGTGTATTTTAATACTCACAATATGCTTAATAGATGTATGTGTATAACTGTTTTATAAATGCAAATATAGGAATCCGTATAAGATTCAAATCCAGAGTGGTTTATTATTAAACATTTGTTTTTTTCTATTCCCTTATTATTGAAATGAATTTTGATTAAATTTAAAAAATTAAGGATGATGCAAACTTTTCAATTTAAAGTTTATTCTATTTTTTTCTGAGAGTAATAGTTTCATAATATCTGGAATTCTACACTGGGATACCTTAAATGTCTATCTTTTAACACTTCCATTTCTGTGTTGAATTAATTTTCTATCAAATACCTGCATTTTTATCTTCAAAGAACTGCACATATTATTCATTTTATGGCACATTTACCCAGTGGCTGAGTTTCTGAACAGATTGAGTAATCTAGTAGCTCCCATTAATTATCATCTAAATAGGATGCAGCTGAAGAAAACGTTCCTAAAAAAACAATATTTTCAGGTTTTTTAAGTTCCTGGTGGTTGTTGTAGAAAACATTTTCCCACCAGTTTTCTTTCAAAGATTTCAGGAGGATGAAAATTATTTTGCACAGTGATGGAAAGACCAGGATCAGCTATAACTTTCTTGATGGCGTTCACGAGCTATTTCAAACTCTTAGATAAGAATTACGACTCAGGTTTCTTTTCTTTCCTTCCTCTTTTTTCTTAAGGGTTTACTTGTCTTTTATTGACTATGCAAAAGCATTCCTCTTTGTGGGTCTTAACAGATTATAGATTACATTTTCTTTCTTTTTAAAAAAATCATTTTATTAGGGGCTTGTACAACTCCTATCACAATCCATCCATCCATCCATTGTGTCAAGCACATTTGTACATGTGTTGCCATCATCATTCCCAAAACATTTGCTTTCTACTTGAGCCCTGGGTATCAGCTCCTCATTTTTCCCCTCCCTCCCCGTTCCCTCATGAACCCTTGATGATTTATATTATTATTTTGTCATATCTTACACTGTCTGAGGTTTCCCTTTACCCACTTTTATGTTGTCCCATCCCCCAGGGAGGAGGTTATATGCAGATCCTTATAATCAGATCCCCCTTTCTGCCCCACCTTCCCTCCACCCTCCAGGTATTGCCACTCTCAGCATTGGTCCTGAAGGGATCATCTGTCCTGGATTCCCTGTGTTTCCAGCCCTGATCTGTAGCAGTGTACATCCTCTGGTCTAGCGGATTTGTAAGGTAAAATTGGGATCATGATAACAGGAGGGTGTGTGGGGAGGAGAAAGCATTAAAGAACTAGAGGAAAGTGGTATGTTTCATCGTTGCTACACTGCATCCTGACTGGCTCGTCTCCTCCCCGCGAACTTGGGTTTTCTTTCTTATAATTGATCTGTTGATCAAACTATCTCAAGGTACTATGGCTTCTTCCATATACAAGTTACAGACTTTATGCCTGCCGTCTTAAGGAAATTAATCAGCAATGTTTAAGGTTAGATCTTTACATTGAAAAAAGAACAAGAAGGACAAAATACATAGTGCCTTTTCAAAACTCTGTAACTCTTATGGCTATTAGCCTTTCATATATATAAATAATATTTTAGAATAAATTAATTTCAAGTAAGACCTAGGTCAGCATTTCATTAATATAAAATGAAACCTAAGAGTTTAAGCAATTAATTAGTTATAATTTCTTTGTGGAGTGAGCTAAATTTATCGCTTAATCA
This sequence comes from Echinops telfairi, assembly GCF_000313985.2. Lineage (NCBI taxonomy): Eukaryota > Metazoa > Chordata > Mammalia > Afrosoricida > Tenrecidae > Echinops > Echinops telfairi. Next base: position 40,080,180 of record NW_022103899.1, on the reverse strand, counting down.
CAGTGTTTTTGCTTGAAATAAATAAGATATAAATGAAAGGATATGATAAGCACTCACTCACATTTGAGCCAATGATGACTCATAGTGACCCTATAGGGCAGGGCAAATACCCCTGTGGGTTTCCAAGGCTGTGACTGCTGACCAGAGTAGAAAGCCTTCTCTTTCTCTCAAGGAGCAGCTGGTGGTTTCAAACTGCTGACTTTGCATGTAGCAGGCTAAAGAATAACCACTACACTACCAGGGATCCTGATGAGCAGACTAATAATTACTCTTTTCAACCTATATTCTAGATAGAATGGCCAATGGCATACATATACTAACCAGGCACTGATTTTTTTAAAAAAGAGAACAATATGCCATTCATTTATAAGAAATCTTAAGCAATGGAGTGATCTATGATGCCAGTTGAGGGAAGAAAGGAAAGGCTGAGGCTTATGGTGGAGTTGCATGCCCTTTGGGCATTTATCAGCATCCCCAAAAGAACTTTGTAACACCTTCCAGGGATCAAGTGGCTGAGAGGCCAAGGACCAGGGAGAGGCATGCCTGTCCGCGTGGTGTGAGGAGGTTGCCCTGACTGAGGAGTTCTAATACTGAATTGTAACCTGTCACTTTTTCTAAGAAACCTTAATTGTGAGTACTGTTTGTGAGTTCTGTGTGGCCAAAGGAAAGAATGGTTGAACCCACCTGAGACATAGAGAGTGTCGTGTGAGAAACAGTTAGTGTCAGAATGGACAGAGGAGGAAAAAGGGTAGAGACATCTGAGCCCTGCTCCAGAGGAATCGACCTTGGGCCATTATTGAGTTTTGTTTTGTTGTTTTCCTCCTTCCATTTTATGAACTACAAAAAGGTCAGAAGTCATTCCCATATTTTACTTACAAGAGTCTGCCCCCATCTCTTATTTATTAGAAAAAGTACTCCCAAGAGACACAACAAGATGAAGATCTCAATTACATGCTCAGCGAGAGTAGGAGGCAGATAATATGGAACATGTTGAAATGGCAGTCCCCCTAGACTGCTGCATTTATTTGTCCTTGTGTCTTGTCTGCTTGACGTATATTGGTCTCAGCTTTGGACAACAGGTTCCCTTGTTTTGTTGATGCCCTAAGCACATGTTTACCTTGCTTATTAGGTAATTTGTCCCTCCTTGATTAGATACTTATTTCCTAAGTTATTAATTAGGATATTTCAAAGCAGTAGCAAAGTAAATCTAATTGGATAGATGTTCTTTTGATAATTGGCTATTTAGGATGTAACAAAGGTCTGCCAAGTGTCAAAAGTCTGACTACACAAAAATTAAATTAATTGGCTATCAAAAATGAACAATCATTACAGAAAGATTAAGCAAGTGTCCATACAGCATCATAGTATGGGTGGTTTTTCCAAACAGAATAATAAGATAACATAAATGAAAATGAGTATATATGATCACAGAAAAGAGTAAACAATTGCAATAATCAAAAGCGTGATGGTCTAATATGTGAAAAGTTCTTCCAAATTAATCAGGAAAAGATAAAATAGCAATATTAAATTGTACAAAGGGAAAAAGTAGGCAATCAAAAAGAAACAAAGCTGCTAAAACATATACTGAAAGAATTTAGTTCCACGCATAATCCCACGTGTGTTAGGCTGGGTTGACTAGCAAGACACATCCAGCGACACTCATATATATGTAAGCGAGAGCTTTATTATCAAGAAGTAATCATATCTCAAGCAAACATCCCAGCCCAGTCCAGATCAAGTCCATAAATCTAGTCCTAGTCCAGAAATCCCTCTTCAGTCTCACGCAGCCATATGCAATGGTGCAGAATGCAGGAAGAACACAGGCCAATGGGTGCAAAATCTTGTGGATCCAATGGTGGTGGACCCATCTCCAGGGCTCTGGCCCTCCCAACGGGGTCAGCCAGGACCCTCGTTATGAGAAGTCATCACAAGAAGTCACCATCAGGTTGAATACCACCCCTAAACTATTATATATCTTCAAGTTGACATGAATTTGTATAACTACCAAACAATGTCATTAAGCAACAGTGCAATCTTCAGTTTATTCAACATATTTCCAGTGAAAACATCTTGACTTTGCCCTGGTTGATATATATCTTCTAGGTGATCCTAGTGCTTATTTGTTTGCTGTTTATTTGATATTGGAGTTTAGAATGGGGCCTAAATCCTTACAATTTTAAAACAAAAGCTGGGACTTCTTAGAAAATCTAAATCCTTCATTATTCATGAGTGGATGCCTAAGTTTTGAAAATGCTGAGGGTTCATAAAGATGATACGGAAGGGTGCTGTCTGGACAAATGAAAACAGGTTTTATTTTGCCCCTTATAGTGCTTCTTTCACTGTCCTCTGGTCATGTGGGATTAAGGCAAAGCTGGGGTAAGGGTGAAGGGATAGAATTAGAAGGTGAATAGCAAAATTCTGTTTAAAGCAGTTCTTTGTAAGTCTCTCCTCTGACTCATCTGTGGACCAGGCTTGACTCATATTTTATAAGGGATGTCACACTGCCAGTAAAAACTCTTAAGATTGTGCTTAATCACAACTGTGTAGGGATAACTCATGAAAGCAGGGCCAAGCATACTTTCAGTTGACATTTCAAGAAGATTGACAATTATAATCTAACTTTAAGACGAAACTCTGTGATATTCATAATAGAAATTCTCAATAATAAGGGGTGTGTGCAAAATTACAAATGTAAACATCAAGGGCCTCTAAGAAGTTAGCAATGGAACAAAATAGAAGGCATGAGCATTAGAATGATTAGTAAACTTAAAGCACATTTCCGGCTATATAGAATAAGGTTTAATTGTTCTCAAAGATTTTCAATTTTATTTTATGAAGGAAACAATCATATAGGAGGTTTGTCAGAGTAATAACTTCGGCCGCATCAAGAGCAAACCATACATGGGAAGCACTTTAATTCTGTGGAATATATAAAAGAAGCTCACATAACTTGGATATTTAGAAACGTACTTTGTAATTTCTTTACTCTGCGTGGCACATCTGTGGAGTATATATAGTGTAACTAATTCCCGAGGTCATTCTGACCTTTACTTCCTAGCACATAAAGTATTATTCTTCTATAAAGAAGTCATAGTTTAATGGATAAGGTGTCAGCAAATGAAAAAAATGAGAGGAAATAAAAAAAATGAGACTAAGCAAGAATCCCCTGGTCCTAAGCTCTCTGTTATAAATAATGCTCTCATTAAAATTCTGCCTTGGAAGAAAGGCAAGTCCATTAGTCTGGGAGCTAATTTTTACTGGCTCCTTAGATGTATGCATATTAAAAATTCAGCTTTTATAATTGCCAGTCATCAACCACCTAGTCAATGCTGTTCTTGGAGTTTTTAATTATTTACTTCATTTGCATAGACACACTCCAATTTATGATCAACCATTTACTTATCAAGGGACAGTTTAGTAATTTTTCTTTTACATTTTTATTTATCCATTTTGCATTCCCAGGGACATCTCTGAGTCTGATTTTGTACCACAGTGAGCTGTATTAGGAAATAAAAAACACAGCTACCCTTCTTGGATATCATGTGGAAACCATGGTTACTGACAGAAATTGGGCAAATCAGGGTTTTATTAGAACAAATTGAGGCTGTATGACCCGTTAAAACATGCTTTTTCTGGATTCAGTGTGGTTTGTATAACAGTATATATAGTACACACCAATTTACTTTGGGGAGTAAAATTTTTCAGGAAAATAATAACAAAAAATAGCACATTGAATATATACAACATACCACCTGCTATTGTCATCCCGATGTTTTCATAATATCTGGTTAGGAATGCATGTCATCATGTCTATTTTCAAGAATATGATTGGGAGATATCTGGCCTTATTATTCCAGAAGCCAAAGACAGTTGCAGAAATATCATGAGCCATTTTTGTGCTACACTACAGTTCTCTATAACACGAGATAGCTTCTATCCAGATTTAATATCCTCACATTACTTTAAAAAAAAGTGCCCTGCACTAATTTGAATTCTATTTACAGAAATATCAATGAATTGTATAGCTCTGTGTCCTCGCCCAAGGAAGTACTATCTCTCTAATTGTTGAAGAATGTTTCATAGCATTTCTTTATCCCACTTACAGCGCATGTGGTTGTCGCATTTGATGGTGATAGTGTGAGAAACTAAGGATGGAAAGTAAAGGCCCAAAGAGAAATCAAATCCAAACCTCAAAATCTTTATTTAGAGCATTTGATTTTATGAAATTTTGCTGCAAGAAAGTTCTGGCAAATTCCAAATTCAAGAGACCATACATACTCATTTCTAGGTTGATATTTTACTTCTTAATTATATTGCTAGCATCATCATCACTTGCATTTGCTTTTTTTTTTTTTCCCAGACTGAAGCAGGCACAATACCTAGATGTACAAAATAATATCCCCAAGTATCTTTTTACTGATTTGGGTGCTTTTAATGAATTTACTCAATTGTAATAGCTTACCTGAATCACCCTTTAATTTATGGAATGTGCCTGCCCCTCTTGCTTTTCATGTGGATGACATCCCAGGATATTTTGCTGTTATACCTATACGGGAGATAATCTTCCCCTAAATCTCATCACAGTCACCCTGTAACATTGTGTTCACTATTGTTGTATTGTTGTGTCATCAGTTCCAACTCATAGAAACTCTAGGTCTAACAGTAAAACACTGCACGGTCAAATGCCCTTCACATAATCACTGTTATGTTGCTCATCCATTTCATTGAGGTCTCCCTCTTTGTCCTCAGGGTCTGTGTTACCAAGCATGAACTCTTTCCTTCTCCAAGAACGGACCCCTCCTGATAATGTTCAAATGCAAATCTGACCACTGAGTCTTTTTTGTTGTTTGTCTTTTCTTTGAGATTCTTTTCCTCTTCTTTCCAGGATCCTCTAATGTGAGTCATGTCAGAGCAGTTCGTCTTGGTAGTCAGGCAAGATCATCTTTTCTAGTCTCAGAGTCCTGGTGACTCACGTTTGCATAGTCCATTAGTACACTGGACTAATTATCCATAGCTATTCTTGAGATGGTCACTCATATCAGGTAGGAAATGCTCAAGATCAACTTGCTGCCCTTATTTTGACTGATGATACTGAGCTTCATCATACATCCAGAAAAGTTTATGTCGACATTTATGTTGGTGAAAAAAAGGGGTCCTCCTTCCTAGTATGCCTTAATCATGGAGCCCCACTGAAATATGTTCACTTGGGAAATACGTTCACTGCTGGCATTTGAAATCAATGTGGCATAGCTTCCACACTTTCCATGTGGTGCATTGGCTCAGCTCACTTTTCCCCCCCTCAATATTCAATGCAAAGAAAACTGCTAAATTGTATGGGGGGTTGGGGTGGGACAATAAGACTAGTGACTCCACAGCCATCTCTGTGATTGCTGCCAGAGTTGGCACAGTTGGTAGCAGAACATGGATGATAGACCAAGCAATGGTTTTAAAAATAATAATTTCCAGGGAGGAAACTGAAGTATTTTCAATTAAAAATGTATATGTTTGTATATACATAGATGTCTATTTATCTAGCTATTGCTATATACCCCAGCTGGAAGCTATGCTGACTGCTGGTCCCAGGTCAAGGAAGCAGACAGCAGAATCAGCTCTCAGGCAAGACAAGCAGAGCAGTTGTCTAGCATGCAGCAGACAACAGTGTGGGCAGCAACGGTCAGTAGAGTGAGAGTGTAGCAAAGCAGTGAGACTCCCATGGAGTCTCAAGCTCTAGTGATACAAGGCAAGGTGGCATGATCCACAGGTTGGCTCAGCCCACAGGTAGTGCAACACATAGTTGAGGCAAAGGACTAGCTCAAGCACCAGCATGCTGCTCTGATCACCAGGGAGAAAGAGAGTTGTAAGCTGGCCTCAGAAAGCATTTATCTCGGTTGTCCTCCAATCAAGCTGCAACCTGATTAAACTCCACACACATGTTCCTATGGAAGCCTAGTTGGCACAATCAACCTTACTATGACAACATTCAATAGACATGTGTTGTTTTTGTTAGGTGCTGGAGTCCATTCCAACTCATAGTGACCCCATGTAAAGCAGACAGAAACACTGCCCGGTCCTATGTCATCTCACAATTATTCTTATTTTTTAGCGTGTTGTTGCAGCTACTGTCTAAATCCAACTCATAGTGGGTCTTCTTCTTTTTCTCTCCCTTTCTACTTCACAAAGCATGATGTCCTTTTCCAGGGTCAGATTTCTCCTCACAACATGCCCAAAGTATGTGAGATGAAGTCTTACCAGCTTCCCTCCTAAGAAACCCTCTAACTGTACTTCTTACAAGGAATATCTGCTTGTTCTTTTGGCAGTCCACGGTACCTTCCATCTTCTTTAATGGCACCATAATTCAAATGCATGCATTCTTCTTTAGTTTTCCTTATTCAATGTCCAACTTTCGCATGCATATGAGGCAATTGAAAATACCATGGATTGGATCAGGTGCATATTAGTCCTCAAAGTAATAGTTAGGATGCTTAGTTGTTTGGTAGTTCACACCTTGTGATTCCCATGGCATGACCTAACACAATGTATTACATACACTCAATGAAAAATATCCATAATAGTATAAAAGTAGGATGGAATGCATCTTACTCAGGTCACAAAGATGATGCAATTAATTGCCTTGGGAGTGTGGTTTTCTTTCAAGATAAGTGGAAGATTTACTTGCTTATTTCTGTCTGGATGCTGCATCTGACTAATCACTTCATGTTTTGTTTTTTGGGCTTGAACCAACAGTCTGCAGTATTGCCTGCTGATTTTGGGAGACATCAGACTCACTGACCATGCGTTAATTCACCTCTGTGGCCACTAGCCTCCGGGCTTCTTGATAAATTTGGGTTCACCAACTCTGAAGCTATGGAAATCAGGAGAAGCCTCCAGCCTTCAGACCTGATCCGCAGAGTTTGAACCTGTCTGGACTTTAACTTTCCCACTTCTAAAACTGTGAGAGCCGTTTTCCTGATATAACTCATGTCATATATATCACTGGTTTTGCTTCTCTGGAGAATCCAGCCCAAGACGGGTGCAGCACATTGTTTCTAACTCATAGCAACTCTACGTATAATAGAATGAAAGACAGGCCATTCCAATGCGATGCTCATAAATATGTCTGAGCTCATTTTTGCAATCATTGTCAATCTGTTTTAATGAGGATTTTACTCTTTATTTAGACCCTCTACTTAACCAAGAACATTGTCCTTTTCCAGGACTGATCCCTCCTGATAATATATCCAAGGTGGGATAGACTACTTCTTGCCATTGTCATTTCCACCCCAACCCCCCATACATTGTACTTCTTCCAAAACAGATGTGTTCATTCTTCTGGAAGTCTATTGCAGATTCAATATTGTTTGCCAAAATCATAATCCAAATGCGTCAATTCTTAGCTAGTCTTCCTTATCAACCATCCACCAATCCCATGCATCTGAAGTGTTTGTAAAACCATGACTTAAGTGAGGCACAGTTTAATTTCAAATGTAAGATTGAACTCACCTATATTTTAAATGCTTAACACTTTAAAAAGATCATGTGCCACTGGTCTGCTGAATGTAATAAGGATTTTTATTTCTTTACTGCTGATAACATTGAGTGTTGGTTGGGTATCCTAGTAAAATGAGATCCTTGAAAGCGTTAATCTTCCCTCAGTCTATCATATGGTCTATTGGTCCATTTTTGGCCCATTTCATTCTTAAAAGCTATTAGTTACTAATGCCATTACTTTCTGTCTTTTCCTCTCTATAAAATACATTTTCTCTCTGCTATAAAGATTAAGAATACTACAGAAAGGAAACACTATATCTACATCATTGATTCAAACTTATTTGTTGAATACCTATTATGTTCTAGTCACTGTTCTAAATGTCTTGGGTAAATTTTGTAAATTTATGATTATTTATTCTATTATAACCAGAAGTCTAGGCTTTCACTAAGAGAGATACATCACTGACAAAGTGCTTAAGAACATGGAAAAGAAAATATAGGGTACTTATATTCCAACTCTACACTAGCTGCATGAACACAGGCAAGTTGCTCCACCCTTTTAAACCTCAGCTTCCTCATCTGAAAAAATTAGGATGCTATTCTGACTAACTCTACAGGCTTATTTAAAAAATCACATAGGATAATAATAAACACTTTTAGGATAGTGGCAATAATCAGTATTATTATTATGAATATTCTATTGCTCAAAAGAAAACTGAGTAAAAAATGCATGCACCTTTCTAAAGTAATAAAATAAAAGCTGTATTAAACTGTCCCTCTTAACTTTGGGGCATATTTTTGTTTCAATTCAATCCACAGTTATTACTTGTGTGTAACACAAATCAGTTGTATTACTGCACAGAGTATTTAAACATCTTCAGTGAATTTACAGAATTCTGTTTAATAGCAGTTATAGACTAGAAAACTGCCCTGGGGCCTATTAAAACTAATTCAAATCAGTATATCAAATCAACAGCATAAATCTGCTCATTTGTTTACATTTGATTTCTTTAATTCAGTTAGTCGGTAAACTTAAAATTTAATTGCAAAGACTATGAACTGAGAACCAATTACCACGTCTCTTCTAAGATTTAAAATGATAAAATACCGGTAGCCTAGAACATGTTATTTAGAAGATTCTAGGATAATACGTATACAAGGTTGAGGTCTCAGAGTATTTCAGGAGAAATACCTACAGGGTTACACAAAGGGACAGATGAAGAAAACAGATTCTCATAATGCTGATATCACTCTTTTAAGTTATAATATCTAAATATTCTAAAATTAGTACAAAATATTTCATTGTGGAACCACTGAAGCAAGAGAGAAAAGAATAATATAAAATGCTGAAAGTGTCCCTCTCTGTTCTGGACCAGTTCCACTTTCTACACAGACACCATTAATAGCAATTATGAATCTGTTCTCTTTATATACATATATCTTAAACACAGTTAGTTTTATATTCACTGATACATATTTTGAAATGATATAAAAATATGTATACTTCTTATATTTGCAAAGACTATGAACTGAGTTCTTCAATATGTTTCTCCCTTTGTAAAGATACCTTGAATATATCTGAGGAAGTGATATGGGGGCATATATAACTTCCTCTGGCTTCATCTCAGAAAAGAGATTCCAAATACATCCAAAGAGGTTCCCTATGAGCATAGATCAAACCTACTCCATTCTTCTTTGCTGTATAATGACAACAAATGTTTGTTCTCGTGACAGTATACCTCTCAGCTGGGTTCAATAATGACTTGTAATGGCCACACCCATCTCAGGGAAAACACTCAAAGATATGGAGGTTTAGTAGGGGCACTATCATTTCTCAACATATCATCAGAAATCCTTAAGGGTTTGATTTAATAACATACACATGCATGTATATTTTAATATATATAACTTACATAATATGTATCATATATCATATGTGTATAATAAGTAGGAAATACGTACTTTACTATGACATAACCATAGGCTTTGTCACCTATAGATAAGCTTCTGTTGTGGCCCTGCTATGATATTTAACAAAAATAGTTTTGCAAAGGTGAACTTATAAAATGGACTAATATCCTGAACTTGGAACCCACCAAACGAAATCAAGATTTCTGGAGCTCTGAAAGGTGACAGGGCTCATGAATTACAGATAATCTGAAAAATGTTAAAGATAAAAATTAGCCAGTAAATAGATTAAATGCTTGTTTAAATTCTTTATGTGGGAAGATCTTAGGCATTTTAAAGGTATCTCTGTATGTAAGCCACTACTTAAAACGTGTTTGCTATCATTTACTCAATTCAAGTCTGAAGCAAAGTGATGATGACCCAGAACACTGCAGAAATCTGAACATTAGGGTGCTGGTCTCTTTCATACATCGTCAAGTTGCTCTGGTGACCCAGCAAGTTTAAAGTTGCATTGCTAACTGAGGTCAACCTTCAGGGGCAGCAGAAAAGATGACCCTCTCCACCCTCCTGAGCATTTGCTCCCCTTCCTCGCCCTGTGGCCTTGCTGTGTCCCTGAGTGGACATGGTGGCAGTGGTCAGAAGCCATGATAAAAAGATGTGAGTTTGTATCTCGGGCAACTTTCCCCGACAGGGTTCAGTGCAAATGGAGCCAAGGCGTGGTTTTACTTTCTGGGTCTTATGAGACTCTTCCAACCCTCACATGGTTCTCCTCTCAGGTTTGACGCTTTTTAGAAATCCCCAACATAAGTCAAGAGGCGGTCTCTTGACTCTTCCATCTCCCTTCGCTGATTTGCGTAACTTCAGGGAATTTAGCAGTAGACCAGATGTGATAGCTAAGTTTATTAAACCTATCCTTTTATATATATA
>NW_022103899.1:40062161-40069757 GCF_000313985.2 Echinops telfairi | reverse complement strand
AATGGGTATTTTGTCATATCTTGCCCTGTCCGACTTCTCCCTTCATCCACTTTTCGGTTGTCTGTCCCCCAGGGAGGAGGTCACACACGGTTCCATGTAATCGGTTCCCTTATATATATAAATTATATACATATATATATATATATAAAATGATCAGTGTCCTGGTTTTGTTTTCCTAGAGAACCCTGCCTAACACACCAGAGCTAAAGGTTTTAGCTTCTATGAGGAGGTATTGGAGAATTTCCCCAGAGCAGGGTTGTTAAGTCTCATCAGACAGGGGTGAGGTGTGTACATGTGTGTATGTGTGTATGTGTGTGTGGGGGGGCGGGGGGGGCGTTATCCGGCAAGGACTGGTCAATTCTGGAAACCTGTGTTTGGAGGAGGAATGCTCTCTCCTAAACAGGGTTGGTGGTGTTGTGTTAAGCACAGTAGTGATGTGAGAGAACTCGAGGCCTGTCCTGATCTCCTGTGCTCTTTCAGAAGGGGACCTGGGACACATGTCATCCCCACACCCTGAAGAAACACTGGTATCTCTTGAAATAAGTTAGGCAGTGGGAAATGTGGCCGGAAATAGTAGTCTACATTAAACTAGCAAACCAACTACACTTAACCAAGGTTCTCAAGAGAACATGTTGGCATTTTAGGAGTTATGAGGCTGTCATAAAGCCTACTTATCTGTACCGTAAGAGTTCCACAAGAAAAATGGTATCAAGAGAGAAGTTGATAACTCCATCTCAGTTTTAGAAATCTGCCCCCAGCCATCAAAAATAAATTAGAAGATTCAGGGATAAGTTCAGCAACCCTGTGGTTCTCTCTAATGAGTTTTGAGAAAATGGGGAGTGGTCTGCCCACAAGAAGGAAGTTAACCAGAATTCTGCCTGCTTGTCATTAAACCAGCTGCTTATAGATTATGGGAGCTGAAATACTTCTTAATTTTTTTAAGCTGAAATAGCTACTACTGGTAGAAACAAGGGGATTCCAAAATCTGCTAAAGGCACTGGACCCTTTAGATTTCTATTCCTTCCAATGTTGCCTAATGATAGACAATTTAGATCTATCATACATTTGCCATCTGCTATTATAATCCTTACTTATCATTGGCTGCCCTAGACTTGCAGGTTATGTTTGCCTTAGTGAACAAATTCAAAAAGTCTAAAATGCTGCAAAAATTAAGAGGCATAAAATCTTAGGTACATCTTTCTCACCTGAAGATGGCTAGGTTCCAGACTTGGTGGCCAAACCAGTTAGAGGACTAAACCTGGAATTGACACACCCTCCTGAATCAGCCACCAATAAGTCTCCCTCTGATGGGTGACTCACCTGCACCTGCAAGTACAATTTGATTATCCTCACACATGCTGCATGTTTGTTATATCTTTCCATTCAATGCCTTTTTTTTTTTGCCTTTTAAAGGGATAGGCACTTGGATTAACAATGCTTCTGTTGAACTGTCAATATCTATAGCAAGTGATGTAATCTAATGCAGTGTTAAATTTGCACTAAGAAACCACCACCCCCTTAAAACAATCAATCAAACAAACACACAAAAAGCTGCCATTTAATTCTTTCTCTCACTTTAAACTTTAGCAAGCCTTTACCTCATGCAATTAAAGTGAAATTATGGACTCTTCTTCAGTAGCCTGTCTACCTCTGGTAGCACCTTGTTTTAATCTCAGAGCCTAGTTAAGTGATTACTTATGTGGTACACAGTTGCTAAAACAATAGCCTCGCTTGCCTTTCAGGGAAAACAGATGTTTCACTGCAATATATCAAGGCTTCCATGACATTTAGGTGGGTAGTACTGAGAAAATGATGACACACTGTTTGAAATGGAGGCATTGCATGTTGCAAAATAAGAGTAAGAAAGAAACCTCATGGTCCAATACGTCAGTGGAGTTAGTCATTTTTAAGATTTTCAATCCCTGGGTAGGTATGTTATACGTAAATTAAAGCAGTCTTTAAGAAATGCGTTCATCATCATGGGACAAGGAGCAGGGAAAGCTGCTAGGGAGGGGAGTAGAGCAGCAAGGTTTAAAATCTGCGCTCAGAGTGTCCCTGAACAGCAGCAGCTTTGGACTCCATTTTTGCAAACCCAACAAGGTCGAGTGTGTACAGTAGGCAATTCTCCTTCTGGCACACAGCTAGATAACACAGGGAAGGCGGAGGAAGACATACACACAGCTGGACAATGGACCACAGAGCTACACCTAATAACAGCCTTCAGGCCCCAGACGACTTATGTGAGTAGCTGCCATTAGGAATAAGCACATGAGGTGGGTCAGCTTTACAGGGGAGAGTAATAATTCTATCTGCATCCTATTGATTGTATTGTCTTTCGCTACGGCCTCACATGTGCTACAGGAAGAAAGAACAGCTTAGCCCAAGTTGATGAACACAGGGTCCTATCAACTCCACTGAGAATTCCCTGGTGATGACGCACAAGATGGTACCCAGTAGAATACCAGCACTGTGGGTTGAAAAAGACTGCAATGGCAGTCATCTTCAGCTCAGCAAGGACCAGGTTAACTGTCAGGGTGCTGTTTTCAACCTCAAATCAAGAGGAATGAACATGTTGGTGCAGAAGCCAAACGGCACCTGTTCTGTAGAAAGCTGCAGCCTGCACACGGAGCCCTGCCTCCATCTATGTATGCAATCAGCCTGCAAACCATCTCCAGTACTCTAACTCTACAGAGATTTCTAACTAATAAACTGCACACATGGTCAGGGCAAATCTTAGAAAAAACAGGAAGAAATAGTATGCTTACAGAAAGACACACACAAACCAGAGCTTGAACATGTAGGAAAAATGAGTTATCTTTGTCATTTCATCTCAGCCAGTTAGACCAACTAAGCCCTCACTGCTTTTATAATAAAACTTAAAGAATCTCTAAGAGTGATGTAGAAGAGAGAGAAACATATACTAAAATGTGCTTTTAGCCTTGTTCTTAGACAAACATGGCATTGATGGGGCCAATCCACTCCTCACCCCGCTCTTCTTTTGTCTCACTATCATTAAGAACTTCCCCTAGCACAATCGTTGTGTGTGACTGTTGGTAAAAGGTTCTGAAAGAGCAGACCCAGTCAATCCTCAGGAATTCTACTCTGCTGGCTGGTGCCTATTAATGACTCAACTTCGGCATCTCCAGCTAAAAGCGCTTGCTCCCCTTAATACAGAACAGGAAGGATTTCTATTCAGATAGTGCAATGATGCTCTAGGCCCCATCTACGCAGAAGTCGCTAAAGGAAGGTCATCAAGAATAAGATGTATATGGAATCTCTCAGGGCAGGAGGGTGGGAGTGACAATGAGTCAGGGCAAGGGAGTGAAGGTGGAGATTTGGACAGAGCATGTGTGGTTTAGGTGCAATATCTGGGGACTAAATTCCCCAGAACCCTGTGGAAGTACCCCACTAGAGGAAGCTTCCCAAGATGCTCTAGGGTGTTAATCCTAGAGCTGTGTGCAGATGGGAAGTAAGAAATACCAAGACTAGCCATGGTGGATTTGACATTTATTTCTACTCCTTAGGAGTTTCTTAATAAAATTCTCATGCAATACCCTATGTCTCCCCAAAGCAAATCTTTATTTTGGGAAGACAAGGACCTAAACTCTGGTAACAGAAACTAACATCCTTTCCAAATCAAACAATATTAGGAGCCTAAACTCTCACCCCTGACTCTCTGTCCCATTTCATTCTCTCTGGAGTAATTATGAAGCTCAAAACCTAAACTAAGCCCACTCCCATTAAGTCAATTCTGATTCATAGCAATCCACTGTAGGGGTTCTGAGACTATGAATCTTTAGGGAAGCAGGGAGACTCAGCTTATTCCCACAGAGCTACTGCTGGGTTTGAACATCTGACTGTGTGGTGAGCAGACCAATGTCTAATCCACAGCCTCACAAAACAAAAATCTCACTTCTATTGAGTTGAGTCTGATTCATCGGGACCTTATATGGGGTTTTACAAAAGCAAACAGCTTCATCTATCTTCTGAGGAACAACTGGCCGGTTTGAATTCCCTGCCTTGCAGCTGGCAGTTAACCATAAGGATCCTTAGCTCTAAGAGTTATTAATTGAAAAGCAAGAGTAGGGAAACTAGTAGAGACCAGAAGATTCAACTGTCCAATGTTAAAGCGATAGAACGGGGGGAAATAAATTCTCTTTAGGAAGAACTAATTGAAAGAAGACTGACAATCACTCTGATAAAGGCACACAATATATTTTGTGTGGCCTTTTGAGGAAACCCAGTCACCCGACTCAGACCTGCATTAGTTGGCTTTAATGTTCTGTGTGACTGCTGAAGTTTGTTTGGTAAAAGTGGAAATAGAGACCCTGAATTCCTATTCTTTAAGAGAGATGTACATTTAACAGATAACCCAAACTGGCACCAAGCATAAAAATGCTGTATCTTCCATTATTTTCTACTACCTCTAACTGAAAGTTTGCTATAGTTCAAAAGCTATAATACTTCCATATGTGTGAAGGCTGAGGACACATGTAAGGAAGAGCAGGCAAAGAAAACAAAATACTTAAAGGATATTAGTAGCTTGAGGAATGGTAAATAAACTTAATATAAGTGCTTTCTCACTAAAGTAGAGCTAATGAAGAAGTCAAAAGAAATCATTAACACAAAATGAATGAGGACCATTAAAGAAAGGGATATAGTTTGAAAACCTCCTAGAATAAAGATCATGATTCTTAAATTATATAATAAAAATGGAAGACGAAAACACACAAGGCTCAAAACTGGATTTGCAATGGAATTATCCAATGGGAGAAATAGCCTGGACCACAATGGAAGACTATAAGAGTAGGAGAAGGAAGGGGAAGATAAAATAACTGAAGGATAGATTCCCAAGATATAGTAACAGTGTCTCAGATGGGTAATATTTACTAACAGTGTCTCAGATGTAAGATATGTCTAAGATATATTAACATTGTCTCAGATGGGTAAAAAGTATCAAATGGAGGTGAAATAATAATAATACACCAAGTAATAGATTCTTCTCTAATCGGATTTTTTTTTTTTAAATTTAAATAGACAACCCTTGTTTGGGATATATAAAGAAGAGGTCTTTCATTGTATTCTGTTAACTTATCAATAGACAGGTGGATAAGTTAACATAAAGAGTAAGCTATTTGAAGAAGTAAGAACAATGATACTGTTCCTTCATTATATGTATGTCCCTGGGTGGAAAAACGCAGAGAGACTACGGTGAGGACACAACTGGACCCCCAAATTCTGCAGGCCATCAAGAAGTCCTTGATTTCCCATCACCAGTGGCAGTCTTCGGGGAGTTCCTTATTATTTCATTTGCATGGAAATCTCGTTAGCTAATACTGCCATCTAATCTATCTTCTGTTTGTCGGTTTTTCTTTTCTTTCTGTATGTCCATAAAATGGGGTGGGAAAAGGGGGTAAGTGCCTGTACATTTCACTCCAAGTGTATGTGTGCGCGCGCGCGTGTGTGTGTGTGCACGTTTATATTTACGCGTATGTGTATCTTTGCTATATTTTGTGGGGGGCGGGAATCGAGACATTTTGGTAGCTGGAAATGAATAAAGAATGAAGGTTGCTTGAAACTGGGTATGCGAAAGATCTTACTGGATAGCCTTTAGAAAACACATTCCACACAACCAGAAAGAGGGCTTGGAGAGTCAAAGCATCTTGTCTTTACTTGCCACTCTGTGCTCCATTTAATAGCTGAAAATTACTAGGCATAGAAGATAGTAATTGTTTGAACACTGATCAGGGGTCATATCATTGAACTGATTAACTTAACTGTTGGCAGTATCCACTCCAACTATACCAAACAACAGTGTTTCAAAACAGACTGAAAGTTTCCAATTTATTGATTTTTCTCTTAATAAAATGTCTTCCATAATGATTGCTCAGTTGTTTCTCTGCAATTTCTCATTCAAAACTTATTGAAATTTTATGTGGGATGATTGAAAAGAATGGAATCCAATATGAGGGATATATGGCTAACAAGCATTTATTAAGTTGCTTTATTTGTAAGCAACAACAAAAAAGGAATTAACGAAGGTGATATCTTGATTCTGCTGGCATCGTATGTTGGCACTCGGCCACACATACTGTAATTTTATCATTTTTATGCAACTATGCTCGGCAGATGTTTATCTAAATCATTCAAATCTCTGTCTCTTATATTTTAGCCACATTCAGTATTGTGTTCCCTGTGTAAAAGTATAGATTAAAAGTTAATTAAGAAGAAGTTGAAGAAGGAGAAAAGTAATTACTTTTTCCATAGGCATTTGTTTCATTTTTGGCAGGTTAAAACTGAGGAAGTGGAATGATGGCTTGGAAATCAAAAATATTTTAAAAAATCATTATTGCTCTCTTCTTTATATACTGAGAGGAGCCAAGTTAATTAAGATAAGTAATCCATTTAGTAATGCAGGATAGGCTAATGGATTATGTAATACTGCTCAGTCAGTAGGATTATTTTTTAGGAGTGATGCTTTTAAAGTTTTAAACCTAAATTATCCCTCAAAAAATGGAAATCATCAATATGTAAATGGAAAGGCTGATATAATCTCAAATACAATAGTGCACACACAAAAAGGAATTTTTGGAGTGTTTCCTGGGACTTCTAAACCATATAAACTCTAGTTGAAAAATAAATGTAATGAAGTGATTTTACATATCTAATTTTATGCTGCTGTGATTTAATGGGGGGAAGTCCTGCTAAATGGCTAGAGAATTTAGGTATCCCTTCTATGCTCTGGCACAGTCCTGCTGTGAATATCACTTTCACCTTTTTTAAACTCTAGCACCATTCCATACAATGGTATCATTAGACAAATGCATTTATGTGTACATACCAGGGATTTCAGTAAACCCCTAGATTGAGACAAATTATTTTCTCAACAGAACATTGCTAAATGCCGTAGACTTATATTAAATTCCCCATAATAATAATTACTGTAATGGGAGCTGCAAAATGACTTCCATTAAAGGCCATTTTAATCACCTTAAATTTGCCGCAAAATCATTCTGTTGGACTTGAATATTATATGTATCTCTACAAGCAGGGAAGTAAACAAACTTATTCTGACATAGGCACATTGATTTTCTGGGGGGAATTCCAGGCTATGATTTAGCAAAGGAGGCCATATTATGGATATAGGCCACTGTATATATGGGGTCTTCAAGATGAAATGAAATGGTAATGGGATTTTCTCATGACCTTTGGGAGCATCCCTTTGATGCTGCAGTTCTCATTCTCATAAATGTACTTAGGACATCGGTGATTTTTTTTATTAGTATCATACAGGCATCAGAATACATTTAACATTGCAGAGGGAAGATGTCACACTTAGACCTTCTGTTCTATGCTCAGAAAGTTCTGGAACAAGCAGTAGCGAAAGAGAATGGAAGAAATGAAGAACGGAAAGAGCTGACCAGATTTTTGAGGGTGGCTCACAGAAACAAAGTAACGTATTTTGATGAAATGTGCAATGCTGGATTTGAAAAATAAAAATGGAAGAACATCGCAGCATTTCTCAAGCTGGAAGTGAAGAAGATGAAGGCTCAAGTTGCCATATTGTAGGATCCTATATTGAATAACGAAAGAAGC
>NW_022103899.1:40055719-40061132 GCF_000313985.2 Echinops telfairi | reverse complement strand
GTGAGAAGACGAGGAACACCACAGTGGAATTCTCCTCATGCTGCGCATACGTCAGTTAAAGAAAAGCCCATTGTCGGGGTCGTAGGTGGAAGTTATCCACAATGAAACTGGGAACAAGAGGAAAACACCAGGTCTTTCCCGGTTGTCTGTGAATGCACATTGCTGTGCTATGTATGTTTTTGCTGTGATGTACCTTCAGACCAAGGGGCGGCCTCGTGGAGATGTGATGAAAAAGCTAGAGGCGTTCACACATTTCCTGTACGAGGACAGTCAGTGCAGGCATTTGAACGGGCACGTTTCAAACCCGGTGAATAGGGAATTACAGTTGAGAAAATAATCAGCTTCAAGAGGAGGATGTCAGGTGATAAGGAGCATGCAAGCAAGGCTGGACCCACTGTGCAAGAAGAAATGAAGAGGGGGATGCTTGAGTGCATGAGTATTTTCATTCGGAACTCCAGATCGGATCAAGAGACATCAACACATAACAGTCATGTCTGAGGCTGTTTAAGCAGTCTCCCAGCTGCCACTTAAGAGGTAAAGGAATCCAGGCCCAAACTGACCATCTTCTATGATGCAGTATTTGAGATTGTGCTTTTCGTAGAAATACAAGGTTGAGAATGCTCCTGAGAGCAGCAGAGATGGATCGAGAAGAAGCCAAAGATTGGGAAATGTTGTCTGTCTTATAATCATTGCTAAATAAAACGTTGTAGGATAGCTCCAAACCTTTTCAAAAACTTAAAGTCATTATTGTTGATTGGTGTGTCTATGATTGCATCTGGGAGGGGCTTAGAAAGCTGCAACTAAGGCCTTCCCATGTTCACTGAACGAGTGAGCTGACTTGAGACGGTCGCTACGTGCTGGTACGTTTGTGCACTTTTCCTTTGTATTACTTTTGTATGATTTCATTTACAAATACACTTCCACATATATTTGTCTAGAGCTTTTACATCATAATAGCTGTTAATAATCATGAAAATCTATTATATTAAAGCATCTCTTGCAACCGTTAAGTTTAATAGGAAAATTATCACAATTCTTAACCATTTCTACTTATTCTATTCCTTCCTCTTGAATTTTCACTTGAGCCACATGATTCTTTGTAAATAAAAATACAATTGAGATGTGCACATGCTATTATAATTCAAAGGCGTGATTTCCATTTAGTTAGTTAGCTATGTCACTACTATGGCCCTTCTGTTCAGCGCTATATAGGAATTATGATTTACAACTAGCATTAGTACGGCAAAGTGGCAAAGGAGTCTGTCTGGTCTGAGAGGCTTATGGAAGGAGGTTGACTCCCTGCGCTAGGACACCACGGGCTGTTCTAGCACCTTGACCTGAAGAAAACGAAAATCCTCGCCCCTGGACAAAGGGGAACTATCATAATAGACGGAGAAAAGCTTGACCTTGTCAAGGATTTCCCTTTAACTCGGATACCTAAGAACTATCCATGGAAGCAGCAGTCTGGAAATCAGAAGGTGTATCTGTGTGGAGCAGATCAGATCTACTGACTTTGTGGGTTTTTTCAAGTTAATTCTCTGGGCTCTTTTTCATCATTTGCGCTCTTGTAACAATTGCATGAACTGATTTGCATCAGGCTGATCTTTGATCACTGATGATTTTGAGCAATGCTGAAAAATCAGCACTGGGATTTGGAAATTCGACAATTATGAATTATCTGGAAATGAACAGGCCATGTTCTAGGGGCAAGGTTTCTTGCATACTTTGGACGTCTCTGCCCTGGTCTGAAATTAGGGGAAGTCAAAATCAGTGTGGCTGCAACAAATGCCATAAGGCTTTCACAGGACTCGTTGTGGCCTCATAGGGTCTGACAAGTGGTGAGTAGTGACCACGTACTCATACATGTTCTCATCAACAGCATATCTTTGCTTTCAGAAAATATTAATCATAGGCAATTTTTGGTCCATTCTTAATTATAACAAAAGAACACCTAATTTCCATTTTCCATTTTTTAGAGTCTAAGATTTACTATGATTTCCATATTCCTCCTCCTATAAATTCAAACTAAATTTCTTGCCCTGGAGAAATGGATTGTCCGACTTCTATATTTCATGCTGTGTCCCACCCTATGCTTGAATTATATCCTGCCACCTCCCCCCAGCTCCCTATGTATTTTCTCATCTGGTAAAGCAACGTCATTCTTTCTTCCAAAGTTTTGGTGTACGTTTCTGACATCATCTTGTCAGCTGTGTTGTAGCTCCAGGGACACAATGAGTCTTGGTCCAGTGAAAGGGATAAGGCCTATGTACAATGTTGAATGTAGACAGAAGTCCTGATCAGAGACGCTTTCTGTGTTTGTCTCTGTTTGTCATTCTTCAGCACATCTTACCCACATCGATGGTCTATTAAATAAAGTCTGTAGAAAATACACTAAATTGTGGTTTTGCCGATTTCTAGTCCCTTTCAGTTAATTTTCTATTTCTTTTTTAAAATGGACCTCCACTGGAAAGAGCAAGCAGAAGTGAAGCAGAAGAAGAAATATCAGTCTTGGGTAAAGAATGCATGTACAGGCAAAATCCAGAGAGGAGTTTCAGTACAACATTTTATAAAAATAAAACACCTCCTCTAGATTGAACTCATGTCCTTATCCTTAGAATGTATGATACAAGAATGGACAACATCTTCCAAGCTGTTTGGGAGAAAGGGACTGGACCTTGATCCTTGGGCATGCATGTGCAGCACTGCAACCTGCTGTGGAGGTCTGGGGCTGATGCACTCAACTCAGGACTGCCAAAGGTACATTATCTGGAAATTCCTTGATTGTGCCTCAGAGTCAGGTGTGTGACACTCTGAGTAAGACAAGATAAGAAGTAACAAAGAGTAAGATATTAAAGAAAGTAGGAAGACTTCTTGAGGATCCACTTCCACGTTAAAAAAAGGTGACCTACCTGGTGGATGATATACGCTCTGTGGTTACACGAATGCCTTGCCCTTCTTTGAATGGCTGCACCAGTTGGCTCAGCTCACTTTAGTAAGGACTTCACAAGCAGTGCAAGCCCTCCCACTACTGTTTCTACATCCAGAAGCTTTTTGACTTGGCTGCCCTTCCCTCCTCCCTAGCAAAACAATCCCACTAATAAAAATGACTTCACAGTAATAATATCATAATAATCACACCTCAATGTCAATCATGGTTTTGATTAACATTAACAGAACTTATACTGTTTATGCATATGTTGTAAAACAATTTACAATATGCTCCATGCAATATCTATTGATATGCCATATTGTAAATCACACAGAAAAAGGAACCTATTTTTTATTAAATAAATAGAAATATGCTAACATTATGTCTGCCTCCTGGGACAAATGTATCCAGTACATCTAACACCGTGGGATAAAAACCCTTATGATATGCAGCTGCTTGGAGCTTGACAGCAGATTCCCAAGGAAAGTGAGTGACAGCAATGTACATCAGCCCTGAAGGCTGATCAGCCCCAGGAATGTCATCTGTCAGACTGGAAGGCAGAGCCCTCGTGGGCATGTCAGGATTCTTGCTGACCCCAAATTGCCTCCATCTGAACTCCACCATCGTGGACCACCTAATCTCTAAGTGCCAGGAGAGTGGTTACCTTCCGATTTTACACTAAGTACAACGGAAAACGTCCTAATCAGAGCATTACAACAGATGTCGTACATGCGTAGTTTAGAACAGCAAACTGAAAGTTAGCACCCACCTGGGAAGAGAAAATACCGATTCTGAAGTGAGTTTGATAGACGAAGAAAACAGCAAATAAAAAAGCAAATGAACTTGATATAACTTGCCTCTCGAAAACTGCGAGAGCTCTCTCAATCAGGCCACTTCACCATTCGAGGGATGGGCTGCTGCAAAGATCCCTCATGCGGAACAGGAGTAAAAGCTTTTCTTGGCAACTCTGCCTGGCCCCCTTGTTTCTATTCTTAGTGTGACGAATGCCTTTTCCTTTGGAAATATTGTTCTTTTGCTACAAAATATTTTCAGAGAGGACAAAAGCACCGTGAGCTGAGTAACAGGCGGACGCGTACAAGACTAGCGTTGGCAAAAGAGTACTGCGCACCGTTGTCCTCGAAAGGGCCACTGCTGCGGGGAGGCCCCAGCAGATACGCACAGAGCTGAATTCCAACACTGCACGCTACCCTGTCCTCAGCCTCTGTGGGTTAAACACCACAGTGGGTGTACATGTCATACAGTATGGGTCTATCCCTCTCAGGGAGACATGCGACTCCCGTAGGTGTCACCCTCTGTGTTCTGGTCCACTCATCTACAAGGTTCCAGAGCGAAATGAGCCTGCAGGGTCCTAATACCTCGCTCAAGTTGAACTTCTTTTCTCTTTTCTTTTCTCAAAACCTATTATGATTTTGGTGAAGAAAAAACGTTAGTTTAAAAAATGATAGTGCCTCTTTTATTTAAATCAATCAGAATGACTTTTGGAGTAATCGTTGTACTCTGTGACTAATTTGGCCACAGAGTAAAGCAACGTGGTGAGGCAATGTGAAAACGAAGCCATTCACTCCTACAATATTTATCCAGGATCAGCGTCATGAATATCACACAAAGTAGGTCACTGTTTTAAAAGATAATCATAGCATTGCAGAACCAGTTTCTCTATATCTATTTTGAATAAATTCATTCACCCATTCAATAATAACTTTATTAAAAATATTAAATCATTTATTTAAAAATACCTACTGCTATACCACTTGAAGTGCCCGATCCATCAAGGAGAGAAATATTAGTGCAAGGAGACATGGTCTTATCGAGCTTACAGAGTAAGTGTGAAGAAGGGTTTTCAGTTTCATGAGTGCCTAAAACAGTGAAATTGTTTCCAGGTTGGACTTCTTTGTGGAAGGGATTTTTGTGCTGAAAAATAAAGCAATATTCATATTATCAAGGCAAGGAGATACGGGGACTAGTAGAGGGAACAACAGATTCAAAATCCTTGCAATAGTTGAGCACAGTGAATATAGAAACAGTAGGGAAAACAGTATGGAAAGAGAGGATGGGGAGAGTGTCAGAGGCCACATTACAGGAAGTCACACTGGGACTTTAGCTTAAAGGCAAAGTAGAGCAGAGTATGGTGTGCAATCTGGCTGAGGTGAGCTTGAAAGCCACATGGAGGTACTTTGGGACATCACTATGGCCCCAATATGAATGTGAGGGCCGATTTAGACATTATGGCAATGTAATGGGAACGTTGATGATAGCTTAAACGGAATGCATGATAGTGGTTATAGAGAAAATAGGGAAATCTAAGCAAAATCTAGAAATTAAAATCTCAGCAGCACTTGTGAAGAATAGGACATGGTGCGCAGAGGAGGATGCCTCAAAGATATAAAGAGATATTGAGCTTTCTTTACTGGAAGTTAACGTAACTCAGGAGTTAGTTGTGACTTGTTTGCAGGTAGGAAGGAG
>NW_022103899.1:40047434-40054998 GCF_000313985.2 Echinops telfairi | reverse complement strand
CTCTAGGAAGCTGATGCGAGGCAGCCTGGGAGTATGACTTCTCACGCTTAGAGCAGAACAGGGTTGAATTTGATTTTTAAGATCTCTTTTAGAAATAAAACTGATAAATTCATTGGATAAGGATTTTTTTAAGAGAATGTCATTCATCACTAATAGTTTTATTTTTAAAATAGAAAATACCCATCTCACTCCCACTGTATACATATTTTAGAATATTCTCCTTAAATAGTATGAGTTATCTGGTTGTTTTTCCCATTACAAAAGCCCATTCTATTCAATTATTGAAAACCTGATTAAGTATTATGATATCTTGGGTTTTTGAATAATTTTTAAAAAATACATTTCTATGTTAACCTCAAGTAAGTTTCCTGATATTCATGTGAGAAAAGACATGCTTGTTTCCTCTCTGGCCCTGATGTAAAGTTAATTTGTATTCCACACTGCGGTCACTTCACTCATAAAGGAAGTTCCTGTTCCCATTAATCTGCAGATCTCCCTTAATTAGTTATTATTAGAATAATCATCTTAGCCACCAGTGCATGACAGCAAATGTGGGGTGGTGAATTACTTATATGGCCCTTCTAGCCATAGTCTTTCTAATTCCCACCAAATGATTGAGTAGGACTATGCAAAAGTGAGGTGTTTGGAGCCTAACAAGAAGACTGCATAGCTTGTTAATAATGTAAAGATGAAGCATGTCACTTTTGTGGAGGTGAGACCTTGCAAGCAAACTGTTAGGACCCCAATATGGGGATGGCTCACTTGCTAGATTGAAAATAAGCCATCTCAGAGACAGGAAGAGGGATCTGAAAAATCATACTGAAAGGAATGCCGAAAGTGGAGTTTATCCTTTGGACTTGAGATCCCTGCACTGAACATCTTTTTAATCCAGCAGACAGAGAGGGATGGCACAAAAGACAGCGTGAGATGGCGAAACGCAGTGGCAGAAAAACTGTATCAACGTAGACAGAAAATCAAAGTAGCACAAAATAATGGCCCCTTCCCATCAAACAAGGAAACTGAGATTCTGTAAGTAAGAAGTCCATAGATGATTGGGGTACCTCTGGGCACTCCTTTTTTTAAAAAAATAATTTTATTGGGGGTTCATACAACTCTGATCACAATCCATACATATATCCATTGTGTCAAGCACATTTGTTTATTTGTTGCCATCATCATTCTCAAAACATTTCCTTTCTACTTGAGTCCTTGGTATCAGCTCCTCATTTTTCCCCTCTTCCCCCATGAATCCTTGATAATTTATAAATTATTATTATTTTGTCATGTATTACACTGTCCAATGTCTCCCTTCACCCACTTTTCTGTTGTCTGTCCCCCAGGGAGGAGGTCACATGTAGAGCCTTGTAATCGGTTCCCCCTTTCCAATCCACCCTCCTTCCATCCTCCCAGTTTTGCCACTCTTACCACTGGTCCTGAGGGGTTCATCTGTCCTGGATTCCCTGTGTTTCCAGTTCCTATCTGTACCAGTGTACATCCTCCGGTCCAGCCGGATTTGTAAGGTATATTTGGGGCCATGATAGTGGTGGTGGGGAGAAAGCTTTTAAGAACTAGAGGAAAGTTGTATGTTTATGTTTCATAATTGCTACACTGCACCCTGACTGGCTCATCTCTTCCCCAAGACCCTTCTGTAAGGGGAGGTCCAGTTGCCTACACATGGGCTTTGAGTCCCCACCCCCTCATTCAAAATGATATGATTTTTTGTTCTTTGATGCCTGATACCTGATTCCTTTGACACCTCATGATCACACAGGCTGGTGTGCTTCTGTAGCCTTTAAATTAAAGCACAGAACAAGCAAGGCAGCCGCACACTGGTCCGATGATCACAGAGCGAGAGACAAGAAAGGCAAGGCTCACCAAGCCATCCATCTCTCCGCCCCTCAGTCAATCCCACCTGCGTTTATCAGCCAGGCTGGCACAATAAACTGTCTCAGTAAAGAATATTGACTATATCACAACTCCCCGAGAACACGGAGCCCTGGTTGCATAGTGGTTATGAATTTCTCTGCTAACCACAAAGCCAGAAGTTCTAAACTAGCTGCACCTTGGGAGAACCATAGGCTTTCCACTCCCATCAAGAGCTCCTCTCTGTAATCCATGCAGGTGGTTCTAACCCTGCCCTGTAGGATTGCCATGAGCCAGGACTGACTTGACAGCAGTGAGTTTAGCCTGTTGGTTTCCCAGTGAACAGTTCCTATTGGAAGATGTGTATCCAGAAGGCTTCACATAAGTAAGGCTGGTGAGACGTCATCTTCTATAATTTGGCCGTGTTATCATAATGGACTTGTCTCTGGGGAAGAACATTATGCTTGGTAAAATAGAAGCGGAGAGAAAAATAGTAGAACCTGCAGTGAGATGGGCTGATGATACAGCGGCACGCCTCGTTCTGGGTGAGAGCGTTCGACTAGACGGCCTTTTGTTCTGTTACAAGGAATCACTGCTAGTTGCAACTGCCCCCCGGCACCTAACAGTAGCCACAAGCAGTATATAGATTTAGAATTTAGATTTGATGTAATAAAAATGAGAAAAACTACATGAATCTGGGCGTCACATGGTGTTATGCATGTGTATAAAACATTTTTACATATATCTATGAAAGTACATATGTGCACTTTTATGGTTTTGTTCCGACTTACTTTGCTCCATCCCTATTTTGTTCTCTGATGCACTTTTTATATCCAATACTTAAGCCACATGAATCATATCAAGGTCTTGAACAAAATCGTGTGACTCAAAACTCTACTTCCGCGTTCTTCCTCAGTTCCCTCAGATCAGATCATTTAGCTAACGCTGGTCACACCAAAAAGGTTAGGTGTGTGCTCACCTTCATCAGAACTCTGTGGGACACTTGCTAAAAGACACATCCCTGGGGTTTCGTTAAGATAAACTGAATTAGAATTTCTTTAGTTGGGGACAAAAAGTCTATATTTATAACAAACTCATCTAATGATTCTTAAGCACATGATAACTAAAGCAAAATAGAACTAGAATAATCCTGTGCCCTTATGTTTCATACACCATGTCACCTTGACTCTTGCGAAAGCAAGCTTTCAATATATTCTTCCCATCCGTTTCAGCTCCCTGGAGGGTGTTCTAAAACATGTTATACAATGTACTTATTCTGATTATATTGATTGTCTCCAGAGACGTAGGAATGAAATTGCATGTAAAATAAAATTTTGTATTGATAGGAATACATTATCATATGATTAGTATATGTTTGAATAATTTAAAGTGATAAAATATTCAATATAGTAACTTTTTCGACTTTAAAAAAAATTCTACAACATATACAAATTAATTTTAACTTTTATATGAATTATTTTTCATCAACCCTCATATGTGTCTGTGTGTGTATACACATATCATAGACACAGATTATATATATTTCTTGGATTTTAAAGGAAGTCTAAGTTAAGAAAATATGATGTATTTAGGGTTTCCCTTTTCTTTTGCCCTGTAATTTAAAGTATGTTATATAAGTTATCTTTAAAAATTACTCCCTGGTTCTTCCATTCCTGCCATGCTGGAAAGTTAGCTCTCACTTGTCCTGAGGACTGCCTCAAGCCCCCTTGCAGTAAATTGAAATAGTGGTGGGGCAGCCCTCTGGTCTCCTGTTACCTAGAATAGAACCCACTGAATGTACAGAGGTAAAATATGGTTTGAGACATACTTGAAAACTGATACTATGTTCATGAAAATTATTTATTGATAATCATGAATTTTAAAAACCTTAATTTACATCTCCCATCACCTAGGATTAAGGAAATATATACAATAAAATATTTGTAGCCAAACTTCATGTTTAATTCATTTATTCAGCATTAATATATTTTCACGTGTTTGTGGTTTGTGTGTGTGATCATTTTCTCTAAAATAGCACTGTCATTTATGGAACAAAACTCAAGAGATTGGTATTAATCAGAGAACATGAGAAGAGTTGCAAAAAGCAATTTTTAACATAGATACACTTGAAGTACCATTTATATACTCCAAATTAAAAAGCTATGATCAAGATTAATATGACCTCCAATAAACAAAGCAATATTTAATTTTTAACTCTTTCTTCAATTGTATTGTGGCATGCTTTTCTACTGTTTCAAAACTATATTTTTACTTTACAAAATATCTGAACGAATAAATTCTCCTTTTATCATATGGCTGATAGTTTATTCTACCGTGGTGGCTTGGATATTACTGGATGCTATGTCATCAGTCTTCAATTACCAGCACAGTCCCCCACGCTTGGCAAGAGACATTGGCATTCCAGACTGAGAACAGTGAGGAAGTTCTTGGTGATCGACTTCTGGAGAAAATTACCCAGTGTCAACCTTAGGAATGCCAACAGAATAGTCTCTGATATCGTGCCAAGAAAATAAGTCTTTCCGGTTGGAAGGCAATCAAAATAGAACTAGAGAAAGACTACCTCCTGAGAGTAGGGCTGACCCCAATGGTGCGGATTGAGTAGCTTT
This sequence comes from Echinops telfairi, assembly GCF_000313985.2. NCBI lineage: Eukaryota > Metazoa > Chordata > Mammalia > Afrosoricida > Tenrecidae > Echinops > Echinops telfairi. The sequence continues at coordinate 40,050,508 of NW_022103899.1, read as the reverse complement.
GACTTCCCTTTGCTGCTACGGTCCTGCTCACAATTGTGAGGGAGGGCTGCAAGCAGTTTCTAGGATCGAAATGGGCAATGTACAATGTAGTGAATGCAGGGAAATTGGAACTCACCCAGAAGGAAATAAAAGTTATAAAATGGAATATCTTAGGCATCAATGAACTGAAATTGCCTGGCCTTGGCCACTTTGAAGTAGACAATCATAAGGTCTGCTACTCTACGGACAATGCATGGAAGATGAATGCATAAGCCAAATTTGTTGTCAAAAGACTATTTGAAAGTCTCTGGTGAAGTACATCGCTGCCAGTGCTAGGAGATACATTCCGGATACCTCCTAGGAAAACCAGTTAATACATTATTTGAATTTACACATCAATAACTGATGCTGATAGAAAAGAAAGTGAAGATTTTTTACTAACTTCTGCAGTCTGAAACCAATCAAATATGCGATCATTGTTCTTAGCTCCCCATTCCCCCCAACTTCCTCTTCTACCCCCGCCAAGAAACCACCATTGCAGTCACTGTCTCTATAGCTTTACTTCGCCTGGATTTCATATTCAGAAAAACATACCAAAAAATACCAAAGTAAAACAGAGAAAAACCTCCATCAAAAAGACAGCAGAAAAATATTAACTAGAGTAAATTTAAAATGGATCAAGAGGGGAGACTTAGGATAAAGTTTTAGTTGTAACCTAATTGCATCTGCAATAATCCGATTTCCACTGCACTCTGCATGACAGCAAGGCTGTTCACATCCGGGGTCAAGGGTCAGAGAGAATTCACAGGAGGCTTAATCCATGAGTGAACGCTTCCTCTGTTATCTACAGCCTTCAACAGCACAAAGATTTTTGAACAATGGTTATTTGTGTTACACACAAGTCCACGAAGTATGACATTTGAGTGGCTGACAGTTCACATCACGAGAGGCCTCCATCCTCTACTGAAATAACTCATTTGCTTATCGTTTTGATAAACTCATTATTTTAAACCCATCAGCACTTTAAACACTGTACCACCTTACTCTTTCATCTTTGTAACCTTCGTTGTTATTGTTTTTTATTGTGTGCTGGTGTAGTTAGGTTTTATTTCAACTTGAGTGGTCCAGAGTTGCCCCATGATATGATTTGACATAGTGTGATGCCATAATGGGATCTTCTGTGCAGCACCCAGGCAGTTGGGGATAATAGACTTCTTTAATCTGGTCAGAGCTTTGATATGACTGAGGCAGGTTTCTTTCAGGGTACAGTCTACCGTTCATATAAATTGCCTGTGTGCAGAAGCTAGCTCACTTTACTGCTGGATTTGGATCCTGCATCTGCCTGGTCGGCTTCCTGTTATATCACCTGCCTATCCCAGGGACCATCCGGAGGCTGCCTGTCAATCTTGAGTTCATTCGTCTCAGCATCCACCAACCTATGTTCTTCCTGCCTCATCTTCCTGCTTCCTATTCCTCAACAGAAGAAGCCTTTAATTTACATCTGACCCACAGACTTGAACCACATTGGGTTTACATACTTCTACAACTGTGTGATCTATGTCTTGATAGAAATCTCTTTTAATAGGCATATATATACAAGTGTCACTGGTTTTCCTTCTCTAGAGAGCTTGAGCTACCATAGATGTCATCAAGTTGATAGGTCTCATAGCCGCCCCCTGGACCACAGAAGGAAAGAATGCCTGGTCCTACATCATCCTCACAATTGTTCTGTGCAAGTGCATCATTGCAGCCACCATGCTCACCCATCTCCTTGAGAGTCTTCCTCTCATTTTGCTGACTCTGTACCAAAAATGATGTCTCTTCCTAGGGACTAGTCTCTTTTGATAACCTGCCCAAAGAAAGTGAGATAAAGTTTCACCTTCCTCACTTTTTCACCTATTAAGCTATAAATTGCTCCAAGAGAAGACTGCCTCTAGCTTATGCTTGCTTCATTTCCCACTGCCCACACCACCCTACACTACACACCATGCTGACACTCTGAATGTTTGTCTTGTCAAGTTAATCTAGTTAGCACTAATCTTGGGGCTGGAGAATATGATCATTCACTGACTGCAATCTTCATCTATTTTATTAATCAAAATAAAGCATTATCTTTATTTGGTGCACTCTGCATTAATCAGAAACACTTCATTTTTCGTTGCATAGGGCTTCGTACATCAGAGTCTGATTTCCTGACTTCTCTGCTGCCTGATTTATCTGAAAATCTTCTCGTGGCCCAGGAGACATGCCTGCTGTTAGCAATTATTCAAATATCTAAACAACTAGTATCTTCGGTTTTACTTAACATAAAAATAAGTAAGAAAGTTTTCTTCCTTGTTGTTTAAAAAAAAAACATTGACTAATATAAATCCATAGTCATTTACCTATTGCTGCCAAATGAAATTCTAACTTGTAGTGACCTGTAGGCCAGAGTCAAACTGCCTCACGGGGCTTCCGAAACTGCAAATCTTTATGGAAGCAGGAAGCCACTGCTTTCTCTCATAGAGCAGCTGGGGCTTCCAATTGCAGACTTAACAGCAGCAGGGTGCTGAGCTCTGTGCCGCCTGGGCTCCTCCACTGTCCTGATCTTTCTACTTGTCTAAACCAGACACCTTTAGTTGAGCCTTGAACATCTGTCTACATACATAAAATCAGGGCTCTGTTTAATTTCATTTTTGTCGTTACCACATCTTTAATTTCCTTATAATTTTTGGACCTTGAATCTGACAAGAGTTCCAACTTGTGACTTCCGTAGAGCGTCGCTAGACGGGCTTCCTGCGCTGCTGTGGCACATCAGGGTCTCCCATAGGTGTACTTTTGGCAAAGTGTCCCTTTTTCTCTGAACTGGGTCAGGCTCTAAGCAGCTGTCTGTTGTATTCTCTGTTACTGATAAAGTAATAATTATATCTCCTCAGTATGCCTATAAATTTTCAGGTTCTTATTATCCATTTTGCAATTTATGACCATGCTCACATGTTCCATCGACTGAAATGATTAATTATAGAAATGTCACCAGAGTCACTATTTGTAAAGAGCTCAGAGTCACAGAACATTTGATAGGAAACAAAAAGAACTCGACCAGCTCTTGAACTCCC
>NW_022103899.1:40024404-40047221 GCF_000313985.2 Echinops telfairi | reverse complement strand
CACTGTCCAGCTTGCTTGGGTCCCTCCCATCAGCAAACCCTGAGAGAAACATTTGAAGGTGATATATTTGAGAGGCAAACACTGAAAGCACAAAAAATGGAGTAGGACAAACTGAAACTGGAACAGGAGAAAGTCTATCAGCAGAAGTGTCGCACATAGGGAGAGAGAGAAGCGCAGGTACTGATCCACTGGCTTGCACCTGTCCTCTAGTGTTTGGCTCCTGGGTTGCTGGGCAGCTCCGCATGTCAGCCTAGCCACGGGCAACATCCAATATGTGCAACCTTGAGTCAGGGACACATAACAATAGACATGGCAAGTGGATAACGGGCCATGCAACTGATCCAGACAGCACGGATTAAATGAGGGACTGTTAGACAAAGGCTATACGAACAGCATTTGTTACATTCTCTTTGGTTTGCTTTAGAGCCTGGCACAAAGCTAAATGCTTCCTTTTTAACCACAAAATTATTTGGTGGACACATCTAGCATCAACTTTATTTGAATAGTATAAGCCATTTATGAAAACCTTTACACTGTCTTGGTTTTATATGGCCCTCAAATGTGTAACTCTGACACTTCACTGCCCTCTGTCTTCAAGTGATTCCAACTCAAATCAACCCCATCGGACACAGGCAAATGGCTCCACGGGGTTTAGAGGATGTAAATCCTTATGGAGACACGTGGTCTCCTTTTATCTCCTGGAGCAGCTGGTGGGATCCAACTGCTGACCTGTTAGGTAACAGCCAAATGCTTAAGCCACTATGGCACCAGGTCTCCATATGTAACTGAAAAAACATTTCATATAATTCATTAAACGAATTCACAAAGGAATAACAGTAATTTTCAATATCAGTAGAGAATGCCCAGTTCTAAGTAAAAGAGAAAGGAATGTGTGCATTTTCTTTTCTGTATGTTGCAAACACTAAAGCATCTCAGTTTTCTTGCTGACTTTTGAATGAATATGAATGAGACTTGTTCATGGGACAAATCCACATTGTCCTATTATCTGGTTTATGTTTCCACCATTGTTTTCATATCCCTTGCCTTTTAGCCAACGTTTCTCCATGGCCCAAACTGTTATACATGCCAATACTGCCAAAAGGTTGAGGTTGGAACTCATTCAGATGCACCTCGGGAGATAGGCCTGGTGCTCGGTTTCTGGAAAAGCCTCAGCCTTGAATACCCCATGCAGAAGTTCTACTCTGTACACATACAATTGCCCTGGATATGAACTGACTACATGGCAACCAGTGACGAGCGCCCTTTAACCCCAACAAGCAGACAGCAGACAAAACAACCTCTTATCTCAGGACTCTTGCACTTGCCACTTGTAGCACCTTGGCTATTATTCTAGATGTTCCTCTTCGATCTTTAAGCTTTCATGACAGTTGTATCTTAATTAGAATTGGAACACTCCTCCCTTGAAGACAATCCTCTTGCCTACCCACAAAAAGCCCCTTTTCACTTTTTTCCGGTGTGTGTCTTATTGCACTCTATTGCACATTTTGCTGATATTTAGCTCCATTTATTCCATATTATCAGATATTGTACTAATATTTCTTAAACTTTTTTTATCTGCCTCCTTCCACTAAAAATCTTTCCACCCACGTGGATATCTGTTGTTGTATCTACAGAATTTAGAATAGTGGCTGCGGCATATTAAAACTTGTATACTTCACCTGTAGATTGAACATATTTAACTCAATGGTAGAGATTTATATTTTGGTAAAAAGAAATGATATACATATGTGTATATGAATTACTTTGTACACGGCTGCTGTCGTACAGTGCTGTCGAGTTGGTTCTGACAAATAGCAAGCCTACACAACAGCTACAGGAGAACATGGACAGGGAGCGGCCTGGGGTCAAGCAGGATCCAGAAGAGGATTTGGAAAAAGGAACATCATTGTCAGACGGATACTGGCTAAAAGCAGAAAAAACCAGAAAGATGTTTACTTGTGTTTTATTGGTTTTTTCCAAGGCATCACAAACTATGGATAACCTTTAGAAGAGTGGGATTTCCAGAACACTTGATGGGGCTCATGCGGAACTTATACATGGATCAATGGTGCTTCTTGCATCATTCACTATTTTGCTTATAGAATCTCTCAGCAGTGTACACTGAGGCTTGAATCTTCACTTTGAGTTCTTTCCGTTTGAGATGTGCTGAGCATGTTCTCAATCTTTTTTGGTTTTCTAGCTCTGGGTGTTTGCACATTTCATTTGTCTTCTCATGCTGCCTTTGGGAAATTTCTGTTCCGTTGTTTGATGTCATCACTCCTTCCATTTGCTTTAACTATTCTAAGACCAAGAACAAGTTTCAGAAGCTCTTTTGATATTCACTTGGACCTTTTCTTTCTTTCCTGTCTTTTTTTGTTTGTTTTTGGGGTTTTTTTGCATTTTAATCTATTTTTTAAAAAATCATTTTATTGGGGGCTCATACAGTTCTTATCACAATCCGTACATACATCCATTGTGTCAAACACATTTGTACATTTGTTGCCATCATCATTCTCAAAACATTTACTTTCTACTAGAGCCCTTAATATCAGCTCCTTCTTTTACCCCCTCTCTCCGCACTACCCCCTCCCTCATGAACCCTTCATAATTCATAAGTTATTATTATTTTGTCATGTCTTACATATTCATGTATCGTGTTCTTGAAGTCATTCACAGCTCAACAGGTCTTCTGTCATTAGTGCTTAATGCAAAAGATCTGTTCCTGAGATGGTCTCAACATTTTAGTGGCACATCTTCAAGGTTGTATTTTGGCCAGCGTGAACCTGTTTTAATTTTCAACTTCAGCTTGAACTTACATATGAACACTTGATGTCCATTCCACACTCTGCCCTGTCCTGGTGATAGTTCTTAATGTTGAGCTTCTGCATCGTCTCTTCCCACCAAACTCTCTTCCATTAATCAAACTCACTGCTATGGAATGGATGCCAATATATAGTGACTCTAGAGGGCCTAGTGGAACTTCCCCTGTGAGTTTACAAGACTCTAAGATGCAGTCATTTTGATTTCTGTGTATTCCAGCTGCAGAAGCCCATGTGTACAATCAACCTTTGTGTTGCTGAAAAAAGGCATTTTCCATGAACAAAGTCATTGGCCTTGCAAATTCCATCATGAGACCTTTAACTTCGTTTCTATGTCCAAGATCATATTTATTCAACTACTGTGCCTTCCTCTTTGTTTCCAACTTTTACATTCCAATCACCAATAACTATCAATGCACCTTGATTGCATGTTTGATCAAGTTCAGACTGAATATATTGGTAGGATTCTTCAATTCATCATTAGATTAGTGGTTGGTGTATAATTTTTTAATAATAATTATATTGATCTGACTTCCCATATGGGAATAGACATTGTATCAAATACAGTATTGTGTTTCAAAGAGGTTTCAAAATGTCCTTTTTGACATGAATGAGACACCATTCCTCTTGATTGTGTCATTCCCAGCATAGTAAATCATGTTTTTTTATTCAAAATATAGACTATACTAGTCCATTCCAGATAACTAATCCTAGAATATTGATCTTTATGTGCTCTGTTTAATTTTTTTTAATGACTTCTAAATTTCCTACTTTCAAATTTCCTACTAAATTTCCATTTCAAATCTGATCATTAATTGATGTTTTCAATGGTTTCTTCTCATTTTGAGTCATGCCCCATCAGTAAATAAAGATCCCCAAAGCTTTACTCTGGCATGTTTTATTCCATTAGCATCATTATTGTTGATTTTATTTTGAGAAGAAAGCTCTTCCTCAGTCAAATTTTGGGTGTCTTCCAACCTTAAGGGCGCATTCTCTGCCATTATCTCTGACAACGTTCTGCTTCTATTCAGTAGATTTTAGTAACTGACAATATTTCGATGCTATCCATAGACTTCAGTGGTTAATTATTCTGACGTGGACAGCTTATTCCTTCTTTGTAGTCTGCTTTTAGTCTGGAAGTGCTGCTGAAACGTGTTCACTCTGGGAGAACCTGCTGGTATTTGAAATACCAGTGACACCCCCTTCAGTATCACAGCAACACACAAGTCACTACAGTACAACAATCTAATTTTACTCTTTAGTGTATTTACGCAAAACACACTAAATATATTAAATAAACATGTATGTATACATATTTTATATTAAATATATTTAAATAAAATATACTAAATAACAAGATTATCCAAGATGCCAGATAAGGGATTTCAGTTTCACTAATTCAGGGAAATAAAATAATTTATATTTAAGCCTAAACAATAAATCGCCATTTTGAAATGTGTTTTATAGGAGCCTTTAATTTAATTTTGTTTATGACAAAAACGGAGATTTAACTTAAAACACATGGGTGCCATGTATAATTTTTAGTTTGGGGAGCTCTGTTGGCCTAGTGGTAACACATTGGACTGCTAACCTCAAGGTTTGCAGTTTGAAACCACCAGCCATTCCATGGGAGGAAGATGAGGCTTCCCATTGCCATAAAGAGTTACAGTCCCAGAAATTCACAGGAGCAGTTGTATGATTATATGGAACATTAATTTTTGTTCATCTAAACTTCAGTTTTATTAATTATTAAATTTTCTGGTACTCTAGATCTATGGAACAGAAGTGCAGTTTTACCTTAAGCTCGTCAAAACTACAGTATCATGACAAACATACTTGCCAAAATCATTACATTTAATTTCTACTTTCATCAAGAGTACCTAAAAATTTTGAGTAATAACAAGCACTACCGTGAATTCAAAGCTAAAGCTATCTTGAAATATAGTCAAACCATCACTATTGAAGCTTTAAAGGGTTGAAGGTATAAAAGGATAAATAACCAGTGACAAGATTATTCTTAAGTGATTTCTTTTGTTGAATTGAAATTAAGGTAGTACAAGCAAAATAGGTCAAATAAACACTATAGGGACTATGGAGTTACAAAGTGATGCAATGCATTACAGTACTGAGGTCTTTGAAGCGACAGCTAGTGTTTCTTTTCAGTCAATGATTTAATTATTGTGTGTTTAAGGGAAGATAAAGTGAAGCATTCTAATGAAATGTGCAAAGACCTGCAGTTACAGAAGAAAATTAAAGAGAGAGAAGAGCATGCTCAGCATATCTGAAGCTGAAAGACATGAAGAAAAAGAATCAACCCCTAAATTGTAATATTGAAGGATTCTCGGGAGGGGTCAGTCCCTGGAGAGAACATCGCACTTGGTAAAGTAGCAGGGCAGCAGAAAAGAGGGTGGCCCATAACAAGATGGACTGTCACCGTAGCTGCACCAAGGGGATCAAACATAAGCATAAATATGAGGGTGGCTCAGAACCATGCAGACTTTCACTTTGCTGTGCAAAGAGTTGCTGAGTTAGAATTGACTCAATAATGTCGAACAACAAAATTACCATTGTTGAAGTGCTGAACGAGGCACAAAGTATCAAGAGAAGATAGTAAGAAGGCACATTTTGCTGTACTGAATAGCATTATTTGATACGGGACCATTTCAAGAAGTAGTAAATGATCAAGAACCGATAGACTGGAAGAAATAAATCCAAGCTGCACTGAAAGCATTAAGAAAACCAGATTTAGGTTTTCATGGAATACTTATTGAAAACTTTCAACAAGCTCATGCAGTGCTGATAGCACTCCTTAGTCGACACCAAGAAACTTGGGACACTGGAGAGAAGCTTCTGTTAAAAGGGAACCTCAGCAGTTTTCTGAGTGTACCCTGTACAACTAAGATGCCATACACAGCATGTGGAAGAGAATTAGAGCTTGGGTCTCAGAGGAAAGGAGAGCCGAGTAAGCTGAACCCACTGACACGCAAAGTGGGAAACAGTGTACATATGTCGACACAGAGGAATTACCTGTTCTGTCCACACTGCCAGGCACTCTCTGGCACCCAACAATGAGAATGGAGAACACAAAATTCTCTGCTGGCCCACCCGGAGCCTACTGTATTCACCACAGAACACACTCCAGCACCGGGTGGTGAGAGAAGTGGTTACAAGGTGAAGAGAGGAGGGAATAGCCACCCCTCAGGGCCTGGGTGTGCCCTTCCCTCCACACCATGGAGGCCATGACTATGTTCTGGAGAAAAAGCAGATGAGGTGGTAACCCTGCACAGTTCAGGAGATTTACAAAGGGTGGACTGAAGCATCCTGGACCCCAGTAGCCTGCAGGTACCAAGAGAAAACGCTGTCCTCACACTCACAGGCATGCAGGGGAGAAAGGCTGGGATCACCCATTCAGCCCTGGCAGATAACGCTGGCACAAGCTCTGATCACCTGGAATGGACTGGAGAGGAATGGAGAGGAATATCTGGAACATTTTTTTCTTGTCTTTTTGTCCTTTGTTTTCATAAACTGTCAGCATAGCCTGCAATATTAGCAGAATAAGAAATACCATAATCAAGACTGGAGAAGAATTGATGAATTTAAATGATGGTGCTGGCAAAGAATATGGACAGGCAGAGGAACACGTCTTGGAGGAAGTCAATCCTAATGCTTTGCAGCACAGGGATAATGAGAATTCATCTCATGAACGTTGGACACGCCATCAGGAGCGACAACATTCTGGAGAAGGACACCATGTTCGGTAAAGCAGAGGTTTAGCACAAAGGGAGGAAGCCACTCAACAAGGTGGAATGACACAGTGACCGCAACAAGAGGAAGACACGGGACCGCGCAGTGTCTTGTTCTGTTGTTCACAGGATTGCTATGAGATGGAAATGACACCTGATGGCACTAACAACAACACAGAAGGCTTAAGTAAACTTCTATATTCTCACATGCTGATCCTCGGGAGCAATGGTGGTACAATGAATTCAGCAATGGACTTCTTGCTAAGCAAAAAGTCAGTGGTTAAATCCCATAAGCCATTCTGCGGGAGAAAGATGAGTCTTCCCATAAAGAATTACAGTCTGATGAATACCAAGAAGCAGCTGCACTGTGCCCTACAAAGGTACTGTGAATTGGCATTGACTAAACAGTGGAAATAATAGCTCTCGTCAACTGAAAGGGGTCGAAAATTCAATTTTGTCAAGCATTACACCAAAAGTTTAATATTGTCCAGACATGACTACCACATTTAAGTAAACAATATCCATTCTTCTTTAGTCTTAACTCTACAACAATCATCTATCCATATAGTTTAACTGACAATCTGAAGAAAAGATACACTCTTATGTTGTTAAAAATAGTGAGTAAAACAATGAGTTTAATTTGGCAGTGTATTATGTGATTCATACAAAGATTTTGTATATAGTATTCATACTTTATGATGCATTAATTTTATTTACCATTCCTTGATAAAATACATGATGGCAAAGGAGGTAGGTGATACTGGTGAATTACACGATGAAAGCTTAAATATTTCTTGGAATTATATCAAATCCAGTGTGATAGGCAGATGCTTACCACTGCCTTTTGATAACCAGGTGGTCTTCAACATGATGTTGAAATAAGGACAGGCTATAGAAGTAAAAGGACGTGAAAGTCGATGTTGGAAGGGACATAGATGCAATGTCAAGCCCATTATTGATAGTTGCTACTTTCTATCTCTGATGCTGTTTCTTTATCTTTTTTTGTTTGTTTGTTTCTTTATCTTTAAAATGATGAAAACATTTTCTAACGTTCAGTGCTATTTGTGGGTAATTAAACATAATCATGCACATAAAATGCCTGAAAGAATAAATAGTAGCTGTTTTTTATTGCAGCTAGTATTAAATGACATAAGAACTGAGTTGTCCATATGATGATAAGTCAGGAAGTATTGCTACTAGGGCTCCAGTTGATGGAGTCACAAGTTTATTCCAAATAAATTGCATTCAATCACGTCTCTGAGATCAGGGGATGGCGACAGCAGAAATGCCACAGTAAGAGACTTCTTAGTCTAGTTACGTGCCTTCTAAAAAGGCCCACGTAAAGCAGTGCTGTCTGAAAGGTCCACTGAGCTGGTGAGATCCAATGCAGAGCGGCCCTCTCACCAGGCTATGGTCATTGTTTGTTTACAGAGTCCCAAAGGGCAATCTCGACAGATTTTCTCAAAGGACACCATGATTCCAGGAGCTGGTTTTGAAGAAGTTTTGGGAAAACGGAGAACTGCACTGGGAGGAAATATCAGGAAAGTCACACCAGGAACTGTCTCCATCACGCCACTGCGCGTCGGCTCGTTCTTCAGATGCAGCCAGCCAGCCCCGCCGCCTTCACTCTGGATGTCGGAGCTTGTCCTTCAGACTTCTTATTTTTGCTCCCAAAGCTCAAAGAATATTTAAAAGGAAGACACTATGAGTCCAGGGAGGATGTCAGCAGTGTTGTTTTAATGCAGTGTAAGAAATGAAGAGTGCCGAATTCCTCAGAGGGAGAGGTGAAGAGGTGAAAACCCTACCCACCTTTCAAGGGTGGACACCCAGATGGATGGAGGCTATGCTGAGAAACAAAAGATTCTAATGTTATGTTTTCATTTAATAAAGTGTTCTAGGATGGTTAGCTTTTTTCCCTTACTTACCCTTGTATTTACTGTAGGACTGCATACGTTCCAGGTTGATAATTTCTCTCTCAATAATATAAATCATCTAAAGTTGATACTAAATAACTAATTTCAATAATAAAATAAGAAATTGGTAAATATATAGGGACAGATTCTAAGGCAATTCAGTCCACGTCATTTTTATTTAAAGAATGAGCTTTTAATTCCTTGTGCTTTCATTTGGCTAGTTCCCACCAATCTTAACATTCAATGCACACAATTGAACATAAAAGACACTAAAAAGTTATGTTTTTAAAATGACAAGACTAAAATGTCTACAGTACTCAAGTTATTCTAAACAATTGATTCAGAGTACTACTGAACACCCTATGTCTTTATATCTTTGATGGATTAAAGTTAAATGAACTGTTTGAACTATGAACAAATTTATTACTATTTTTACATAATTTTAATCATCTTATCAAACAATATTTATCTGTATAACAGTTGAATATATACAGTGATAATACTTATTTTTATTTTTGCAACATGCTATTTTTTAAAAGCTGATGCTCTGATCTAAAAAATCTAATATGCCCACTTCTGGGACCATATTAATATTTATATTCACTGTGAAACAAAGGATTAAAATAATCTTGTTATTTGTGAAAGTTGTATGCAAAGGTTGTATGTGACACATAAGCTATATATAAAGAAATACAGCATTTTATGAGTCAAACAATCTTTCAAAACCTTATGGCATATTAAATTGATTCCTTTGCCATAAAATGTCTACTTTGCATATGGAAAACACTTGTTTTCAACGCTTAGAAAACCAAGGATTATTCAGATAAAATTCTTTTCTATACAAAAAGCAAAATAGCTGATTTATGTTTTTTAAGAGTATAAAAATGTATTTAGGTTATTATGTCTAAGAAAATGGATGAATTTCAATGATGTTAATGTAAGTTTTGAAAATGTTATGCATTTTAGAAAACACGAGCAATATATATATATATATATATATATATATATATATACATCTATATTATATGAATGACTTGAGAAGCAATGGATATCAACCAAATGGTAGGAGATGTGCTAATAAGTCATGTTTTTGAATTCAACATTGTGACCTTCATTTTCAATAATACTCAGAGAAATGATGAATGCCCATCTTAGGTAGCCAATGCAATTTTCATGTGGAATAGAATTGTTTCTGTACTTTATACTATGAGTGCTGATTTGCAAAACTGAGGCCTGTTGACTAGAAATTATAAAAGTACAGGAAGCTACACCCATATGAAAGTAAGAGGAAGAAAAAGTAGGTAGATATACTTGTCTGGAATAGATGGCATACTAGAAGTAAAGTACAATTATTGAGGAAGCAATAGTTTACTTACTTCAGGGGCAACATTAAAAGAGTTGAATTCTGGTCACATTGGAGATGGACTGTAAGATTATTTTTTTCAAAGGATGAGGGTAGATTTTGGGCATCTTGTATAACAACAAAATTGTATAATCGATGTCTGTATTTCTTAGATCTAGATTAACAACAATTGTGTGCTATGTCTTGTGCATCAATAGGAGTGGGAAGAAAGGAGAAAGTATCAAAAGTGATTAAACTGACTGAAGAATGTCCTACAAATTCTGTATTCTAAGAAAGCATCAGAACAAAGCAGATTTCCCTTGTTCCCTTTCCTCTCCCTCCCCCAGCCTTTCTCTCCCTCCTTTCTCCCGCCTTTCACATTCCATTCCTGCCTTCCACTCTTCCTTTCACATCGACTAAGCACATATTACAACCGCCTAAATTTAGAAGCCAGTTTGGAGTCATGGGAGAGAAAAATTAGTATGCAGACCCAGTAGGTGTTAATAACAATCACTGTAATAGTCACTATAACCATGTATGAAGCATACTGAATTATTATATATCTGAAGGGTTCTCACAAGAATTTCATACGATTAATCATTTCATTTCTATTATGCTCTAATGTGATAGCTAACCCTACTATTTACAAACGAGAAAAGCAAGCACAAAACTTTTGCCCTAAATCCACACAGATGATATAAAGCAGAATTTAGGTTTGAAGTGAATCCATGCCAACTTATAATGTGCTACTATTGTGCTATCTATGCTGTCTTTCATAAAACTCACTGTCATGGAGTTTTATGAAACTCATAGGGACCTAATGGGCCAAGGTGGGAGCCATTCTATTCCTTCTGAAAGCGTTACATTCTCAGAAACCTAAAGGGGGAGTTCTACTCTGTTCTAGGATGACTAGGCGTTGGAATCAACCCAACGGCAGTGAGTTGAGGTGATTGTTGTTGATGGTGTTAGGTGTCATTGAGTTCCAACCCATAGCAACCCTTTGTGCAACAGAAGAAAAGGCTGCCCTGTCTGAAGCCATCCTCACCATTGTTTCTATGCTGGAGCCCATTGTTGTAGCTACTGTGTCATTGCATCTCGTGGCAATTCCTCTTTTTGGCTGCTCCCTTTACCAAACATGATGTCCTTCCCCAGGGACTGGTCTCTCCTGCCAACATGTCCCAAATATGCAAGACTAAATCTTGTTATACTTGGCCATATGTTTTCCATGGCAGATCTGTTTTCCTTTCAGCAGTCCATGGTACTTAGAATGTTCTTCTCCGGCACCACAATGCAAATACATCAATTCTTTTCTGGTCTTTTTATTCAATGTCCAGTGTCCAAAGGGAAAGTATTTTTTCAAAATAAAATAGCATTAGAGACATATTGGTTAATTTCATCTGATTAATTGTATCGTTTTAAATAATTGATGGTAATTGCAAGTGACTTAGTAAGGGTGCAGTAGGTCATTGCATTGTATGTGCGCAAAAGGAAACTCTTGGAAATTATGGGGTGCAAAGTGAAATGTATTACTGTATAGTAAGAGCCTTAGCTTGCCTTGTTTACTGTGATATATTAGTGTATTTTAGAATACTTCAGGATGTTTTAAACTTGTCTAATTTCATACAACTCCACACTTTGATAATTAGAAGTATCTTTGCAATATTTTGTCACGATGTGGCCAAGAAAATCTTACATATCTCATAAAATTTCACTCTTATTTTTATAGCAGGATATTTAGAAGAAAGGTTGACCTTAAAGATGAGTTGTGTTTTCTTCCATCAAGCACATGGATCCCTATTTTGCTGACCTTTTTTGTGATGACAAATGGTTGCCAATCATTTACTCTAAACAGATATTTTAAAAAACAAGACGCTGAATCATTCCATCAAAATAAATTTGCCATTTTAAGAGGGAGCATAAAAGGAATTAATTTAAAATGTGCTATAAAACATTTTGATAAAAGGTATTTGGGGTTTGTTTTTCCTGTCGAATATATGTAAGTGAAGTCACTTTTAAAAACCGGTATATAGTGCTTAAAAACACATAAAAACAGAATACGCTGTTTTAAAATACGCAGAATCCTAGGGCTATTTTACAAGATCAATTGGTTAACCTTAGGATCAGACAAATGATGAGCATGGTTTTAACAGAAACACCTAGATGCATAATTGGCTGATGAATTTGAAAGGTGGTATCCAGACCGGTGAGTACAGCCAGGAGGCGCATTTTCCCTTAAGAGTTTTCAACTTTTACGAGTAATCATTTGCAGCTCTGACTTGCTGAATCCAAACACAGGTTTGACTCGGGAATCACTGTATCACTGTGTTAAAGCAAGATTTTTTAAATATAAACATATTTTATCATCTTTTCTCACTAATATGTAATTTAATACGATCATTATTTTACAGTGAGAACTAAGCAAAATATATAGATCATAAAATATAACTTACAACATTGCTTATTGCCTCTTCCTGTCATCCTTTTCGTAGTGAGTGTACACATATGTCAGCACATGTCTAAGATATCAATAAATGCTTATAACATGTTTTCACAATTAAAAAATTGGAGATTATCTTGTTAGATATCTGGCATTGGAATGACGAATGGAGGCATGAGAATAACCTAGGACAATAAAGAAAGTGTGCTTAAGAGAGAAGAATTTGTCTCCTTGGTTCTGTCTCGGGCCTTGGGAATGTTACTTCACCTCTCGAAGCCTCTGCTTCCTCAATTCTGAAATAGAGCTACCTGTTGATTGGATTCCAGCAAGAGTCAAGCAGATTATTTTGGTTAAAATGACAACATCATGGTGGCACATGCTGTTGTTGTCATTACATGTCAGTTCTGATGTATACTGACCCCACGTACAACAGAACAAAGGACTGGCAATCCTCAAAATCATGGTTATTTGGGCCCACTGTTGCTGCCATTATAATAATTTATCTCATTGAGGGGCTCCTCTTTTGGCGAGCCTTTATTTTCATTTTATAAAATCATTTTATTGGGGGCTCATACAACTGTTATCACAATCCATACATCCATCCATGTGTCAAGTACATTTGTACATTCATTCCCCTCATCATTCTCAAAACATTTGCTCTCCACTTAAGCCCTTGTGGCGACTGTTTAAAAGAGGTCTTGTGTTGGAGATTTGCCGATTTCAACACTTCGGTTTATTTCTTGAATACTGCCTTCATGAGCATTGATTGATTATGGATCCAAGAGATAAATTCATTGCACTTGGGCAGGGGCCATCCCAAACCCAAGGATGCACATGGCATCCCAATTTAAAGAAGGGGAAGAGGGGGAAGAGGATAAAAAGGAAACAAACAAACAACCAAACAATGGCATTGGGGAGTAGACATTAATCCAACCACGTGGAGGGTATTATTTATGTCTCCACAGGAACGGGAGTGAGAATGCAGGACCCATCACTGTGTGTCAAGCCTGTAGGGTAACACAGCCTCATGGAGCAACCCATTAACAGAGAGGACTACTGGGTGACCCCAATCTGAGCTCTGCCGACGCCCTCCACAGAAGATCATGCTACAGAGGACAACACTGAAGTCACAGGGTGGGGAGAGGGGTCGGCCTGTTCTGCCTACATGGAAGCAAACTAAGAAGGAAAGAAAGAGAGTGAAAGTTAGACCCCATTCTGGTACACCAGGCCCTGAAGATGATGTTCCTGCTCCGAGCAGCTAAGGCACAGAAGGACTGTAGGTCGGCTGAAGGACTTATGTGTCTGTCTGTATGAGATGGGCAGGGAAGCAAACCTGAAGAGAAAGCAATGGGACCAATGGTTCCAGGGGGACTTGGCGGGAAGAGGAGGTCCTGGAAAGGGAGTGGTGAGCAAATAAAGTTAAGGATAGGGGCACAACTAGGGATCTAAAATTGAGGGTGAGGGGTTGTGTAGAGTTCCTGGAGAGGATGGAGCAACCATAATCTAGTGAGAGGAAAATGAGGGGTGAGCATGATAGTAGGGCAGGAGGAAGGTAAAAGGATATAGAGGAGAGAACTAGGGAGCGAAACTTTAGAGGTACAAACTAGGAAGCAAAACTTTAGAGGTACATTTGTAAACATATTAATACATAAAACTAGAGTACTGGTCTTTGGACATATATTTATAAGGCAATACATTGAAGTAGTGGGCAGACTTTGGGTGTCTACGCACGTTTTACCTCAACATAAGAACACTTAGTTCTAACAACCTGGCAATGGGGATGCTCACCTTCCTGAAACAATCACTGAAGACAAACAAGGTGCATAAGCAAATGTGGCAAAGAAAGCAGATGGTCCCCAAGTATTAAAAGGTATAGCATCTGGGGTCTTAAAAGCTAGATGCCACACAAGGACCCATCTAGCAGGGAATCAACACACCCCACGTGGAAGAAGCACACCAGCCTGTGTGATCATGAAATGTCGATAAGAACAGGCATCAGAAGTTAAAAAAAAAACACAACTTCTTCAAGGTGAAGGAGAGGAGTCAAGGTAGAGACCCAGAGCCAATTCTGGGATAACTGGACATTCCAGAAAAAAGGGGGCACGCAGAAGAGAAGATACACCCAGGGTGCAATATACCACCAATGGAATGCACAACACTTTTCTAGGTCCTTAATCCTTCCTCCCCATCCCCCACTTTTATGATCTCAGTCCTACCTCACAAATCCAGCTAGTCTGGTGTACATACATCAGTATATACAAGAATTTTTAATTTATGGAATTCAGGATAGACAAACCCCTCAGAAACAGTAACAGGAGTAATGACTTCAGAAGGGCAAGGGAAGGGAAAGAGGGGAGGGGAGAAAGGGGGAAGTGATAGCAATGATGTCAAAATAACCCTCCAAGAGAAGGACAAATACAAGGATTGTAGGTGAAGGGATAGAAGGGGAGGTATAAGATATGTATAAATAACAATACATAATATATTAAGGGTTCACGAAGGTGGCGGGGTGGGGAGGGAAGAAACAAAAAGAACTGATATCAAGGGGCTTAAGAAAAAAGATAATGTTTTGAAATTGTTGATAGCAATATTTGTACATATCTGCTAAATATAATGGATGTATGGACTTCACCTTTCTCTGGAATGCACTGTTATAAATAAGAGCCCCCAGTAAAATGAATTTTAAAACTGTCATTTTTTTTTCTCCATTTACCGTGGTTTCCGTTTCTGGGGATTTGGGTTTTCTTTTTATTTATTTATTTAATTTCATTTTTTTTTGAATTTATTTATTATTAATAGTTTTATTAGGGGCTCATACAACTCTTAGCACAACCCATATATACATCAATTGTGTAAAGTATATTTGTACATTCATTGCCCTCATCATTCTCAAAACATTTGCTCTCCACTTAAGCCCCTGACATCACGTCCTCTTTTTTCCCCCCTCCCTCCCTGCACCCCCCTCCCTCATGAGCCCTTGATAATTTATAAATTATTATTTTGTCATATCTTTCCCTGTCCAACATCTCCCTTCACTCACTTTTCTGTTGTCCTTCCCCCAGGGAGGAGGTCATATGTAGATCCTTGTAATCAGTTCCCCCTTTCCAACCCACTCTCCCTCTATGCTCCCAGTATCACCACTCACACCACTGGTCCTGAAGGGATCATCCACCCTGGATATCCTATGTTTCCAGTTCCTATCTATACCAGTGTACACCCTCTGGTCTAGCCAGACTTGCAAGGTAGAATTGGGATCATGATAGTGGGGGGCGGCGGAAGCATTTAGGAACTAGAGGAAAGTTGTATTTTTCTTTAAATTAAGTTGTGATCCATATTAAAGGCTGCTCTCCTTGATGTTCATCAGCATGTGCTTCAAGTTCTCCTGTCCTTAGAAAGCAAGGTGGTGTCATCTGCACAGTGAATTCAGTTAGCTGTCTTCCTCCAATCCTGATCATTCTTCAAACAGATCGGCTTTGTGGACTACTTGCTCAGCATAGCCTGAATGAGTATGGTAAAAGGATATATCCATGACACACCCCTTTCCTCATTTTAAACCTTGTACTGTTTGAAGGACTGCCAATTGCTTCATGTACAAATTCTGTGTGAGCACAGTGAACTGTTTTGGAATTTCAATATGATCCATCGTTTGTTATGATACATAGTCAAATGTCTTCGCATAGTCAATACAAGACAGGTAAATATCTTGAGACATTTACAGCCAAGATCCATCTTAAACAACAATGATATCCCTAATGTCAGGTCCTCTTCTGAATCTGGCTTCAGTGTCTGGCAGTGCCCTGTGGCTGTACAGCTGCAATTATTTATAATTATCTTCTGTAAAATTTTACTTGCATATAAAATTAAGTATATTGTTCAATGTCTGCATTCATTTGAGTCACCTTTCTCTGGAATGGGCAAGATGTGAGTCTCCTAAGTCGGTTCAGATAGCTCTCTTCCAAATGTGTTGGCATATACCAGTGAGTGCTTCCAGTGCTTTGTCAGTTTGCTGAAGCATTTCGATTGTTAGTCCATCACTTCCTGGAGCCTTGTTTTGCATTAATGTCTTCAGTGCAGTTTAACCTCCTCCTCTCAGTAACATCCATTCTTGATCATATGTTACCCCTTGAAATAGATACATGTTGATCAGGTCTTTTAGATATAGTCTCAGAATTCCCTCCATCTTTTTGTGTGTGTGATATGTCAAAACATTCAATAATAATCATTGACAGTGGTAGAACCATGCCTACCAGATTAATGCATATTAAAACAGAGCAAGGTGACATTGAAATAGTACATATATGGGAGATTCAGCCATCATTCATTGGGCACCCTTTAGGTAAGAGATCTGAAGTTCAATGACTGCCAATTCTATCCTCTTGGGATAGCGGTCATCTGCTTCTTCTCACACTTGAAAATTTCAGCCTCGAGTCCAAGAGCTACACATGAGTTTGAGGTAAAGCCCAGTTCACTTAGTGGTTTCCATATATATATATATATACACCAGTTGATAAATTCCTCTTCAGACTCATGCAACACATGCAATGACCCCGAATGCAGGAAGAGCACAGGCCAGTGGTGGCACGTCTGTGGATCCAGTGGCAGTGGCAGCATCTCAGTACTGGTGCAGGTCTCCACTTGTCTCCTCCAGCTCTCTGAGTGTCCCAACAGCAGGAAAGTGAAGGCAGAGAGACTCGCTCCAGCCTCCAGTGAGCTATTAATCTCCATGGAGCCTCCAAATTAGGTCATCAAGCTGCAACTTCATTGACAGGCTAGACTCCACCCCTTCACTCAGGTTGCCAGGAGGGCCAGATAGAAACTAGGTCAGAAGAGTCCAAATCAGAACAAAGTACTGGGCATATTTCCCCTTTGGGTCCTGTATAAGTAATAGTAAGTGGGGTTTGCCCAATGAGAGGTGGTTCCTCCCCATTTCCCTACCAAGAGAAATGTACTCACCCTTCCCTAGTCTGTATGCTCCCCTTGCTCAATCTTGACTTGAATTTCCAGTAAGGTTTGTTTATGACTCTAGTAAGAGGGTCTGTGGATTTGAGGCGACCTTAGCACAACTTTGTATGGCAACCACTGGACACCCATATACTTCTCATCTGATCTGAAAACCTGACTCCTGGTGAGATGAAGCCTCCTCTGTCAAAGCTGCTTTTTAAGATGAGCCACACATCACCCCAACCCACCCTGGCCCATACGTACCTCTTACAAGCCTCTGTCATCCGTTGATGCTTCTTGCATTAATCAATATTTTTCTTGCTATCGAATTCTTTCTATTGAAAGAATCTATTGGAAAATCAAACTGGATGCTTGATTTTTATCTTCATTTTTTTTCTGCTGAAAGTGTTCTTCTTTTTTGGTTTTCTTACTCCGGGTATTCGCACATTTCATTTTAATACTTTACTTTGTTTCCTTGAACTGTGCTTTTAACTGTTTCTTCTCAGTCTTTTACATTTATTTCATGGAATCTCTAGCTTCGTTTTAATTACCAAGTCCATAGTTCACAACTACTCTTCTTTCCAACTTTCGCATTTTGATTACCAATAATTATCCATAATGGGATCATTAGTGTATCAAATATTAATAATTACCAATAATTGTATGTTTTATGAATTTAAGACTGAGAAGATTGGTAAAATTCTTTAATTTATTTATCACTAGCTTTAGTGGTTGGTGAGTAAACCTGAAAAATAATTGCATAACTGGACTTTCCTGTAGGTATACAGATATGATATTCTCACAGACAGCACTGTGCTTCAGGATGGATCTTGAAATGCTCTTTTTGATAATGGATATGATGCTGTTCCTCTAGAATGTTCATTATTGCATCGTATACTCTGATTCAGAGTGGTTAATATCAGCCCATTTAGCTCATTAATACCTAAAATATTGATCTTTATGTGTTACATTTCATTTTACTCCTTCTAATTATCCTAGATTCTCAATTTGTACATCCCATGTTCTGAATATTAATGGAGATGTACAGCTGTTTCTTCTGTGACAAATCAGCAAATGAAGGTCTCAAAAGCTCTACGTCCATCCAAGTCATTATAGTCAGTTCTAGTTTGAGAGGCCAGCTCTTTCGCTGACAAATGTGGTGTGCCTTGCAAACTGAAGAGATTCTCTTCAGCATTATATCTAACAATGTCCAGTTTCTATTCATGAGGATTCCATTGGCTAACCCTGCAGAAGTGGACAGTTTATTCCTTCTTTGTATTCTATTCTTAGTCTGGAAGCTCTGCTGAAACCTGTTCCCTCTGCGTGACCCTGTTGGCATTTGAAATACCAGTGACATAGCTTCCAGCATCACAGTAACAAAAAGCCCCCACAATATGACAGACAAACAAATTGAGTGGCACGTACCACACTCCAAAGTTACTGCCAATGAATCGATGCTGACTCACAGCAACCTTATAGACCAGGCTAGAACTGCCCTCGTTGTTTCCCAAGACAGTAACTGTTTACAGCAATAGAAAGCCTGGACATTCTCTTGAGGACCGGCTGGTGGTTTCAAACTACTGAACGTCTCGATCACAGTCCAATGAGTAAACAGTAAGTCACCAGGACTACTCAAGTGGCACATAGTAGGTATTTAATAAATGTTAGGCATAGGATCAGCTCTTGAAATAGTGAACATTTGCATAAAGAGCCAAACGTATCTTCCTATTGAGAACAGGCTGTTGTGGTTGTTAGGTGCCATTGAGTCGGCTCCCAAGTATGGCGACCAACGCACAGCAGCACAAAACACTGCATGGTTCTATGGCAGCCTCTCAACTGCTCCATGTCTGAGCGCATTGATGCAGTGACTGTGCCCATCCATCTCAGCCAGGGCCTCCCTCTGATGTTGCTGCCCTTCCACTTTACCAAACATGATGTCCTTCTCCAGGGACTGGTCTCTCCTGATAATATTTCCAAAGTATGTAAGACTACTTTACCATCCATGCCTCTCAAAGGAGCATTCTGGCCTTACTTCCAATTCAGATTGGGTTGTCCTTTCAGCAGTTGATGGTATTTATTATATTCTTTTCCAGCACCACAATTCAAATGCATCAGTTCTTCTATGGTATTCTTTATTCAATGTCCAACTTTCAGTGCTTATGATGCAATGGAGAATAACATGGTTTGGGTCAAGCACAACTTAGTCCTCAAAGAAACATCTTTGCTTTTCATTACTCGAAAGAGGCTTTGTGCAGCAGATTTACCTAATGCAATATGTTATTCGCTCTCTTGACTGCTGCTTCCAAGAACATTGACTATGTATATAAGCAAGAAAAAATCCTTGAGAAATTCAAACTTTTTTTCCGCATTTATCATGATGTTACTTATTGGTCCAGTTGTGAGGATTTTGATCTTCCTTACATTGAATTGTAATCCCCACTGAACACGACAATCCTTGATCTCCTTTAGCATGTTTTCAAGTTCTCACCTGCGTACTGCAGGTTGTTTATAAGACTTCCTTCAAATCCGATTTCACATTCATCTTCATATAATCCAGATTTTCTGATGATTTTCTCAGGGTAGAGACTGAAGAAATATGGTGAGAGGACACAACTCCGAACTCCTTTTTCCTGATTTTAAACCATGCAGTACTCTCTTGTTCTGTTTGCACAACTGCCTCTTGATTCATGTACAAGTTCTGAATGAGCAAAATGAAGTGTTCCTGAATTCCCGTTTTGCTCAGTTATTCACAGTTTATTATGGTCCCCACAGTCAATTGCCTTTGTTTAGTCAATGAAACAAAAGCAAACATCTTTCTGGTAGTCTCTGCTTTTAGCCAAGATCCATCTGACTTAGCAATGATATCCCTTGCTCCACTTCTTCTTCTGTGTCCGGTCTGGAATTCTGGAAGTTCCCTGTCAATGTACTGCTACAACTACCGTTAGATTGTCTTAAGCACAATTTTACTTTTGTGTTATATCAGTGATAGTTTGAGCAGTCTGCTGGATTACCTCTCTTTGGCATGGGCACAAAATGAATCTCTTCCATCAGGTTGCCAAGTAGAAGTCTTCCGAATTTCCTGGCATCGATGAGTGAGTGCCTACAGTACCTCTTCAGCTTTCTGAACCATTTCAGCTCCGGGAAGCTTGTTTTTTGACTAATACACTTAGTGCATCTTCAACTCCTTCCTTCAGTACCATTGGTTCTTGCTCATATACGACCTCCTGAAATAGTGGAATGTTGACTATTTCTGTTTGGTTCAGTGACTCTGTGTATTCATTCCATTTCTCTTCATGCTTCCTGCATCATTCAGTATTGTACTACAGGGTCTTTCAATATTCGCACCTGAGGCTTGAGGTTTTCCTTGAGTTCTTTCAGTTTTAGATATGCTCCACCTGTTCCTCCCTTTTGGTTTTCGAATTCTACGTCCTTGCACATTTTCTTATGTTTGCTTTGTCTTCTGGAGCTACTCTTTGAAACTTTCTATTCGACTCCTTGTCTTCATCCTTTCTTCCATTTGCTTTAGCTACTCTATGATTAAGATCAAGTCTCAGAGTCTCTTCTGGCACCCACTTTGATGTTTTCTTTCTTTCCTGTCTTTCTAATGACCGTTAGCTTTCTTCATGAATGATAGTCTTGATGTCCTCCCACAGCTCATCAGGTCTTCTGTCATTAGTGTTCAATTCATCAAATATTTTCGGGAACTGTAGGTGGGATAGACTCAGGGTCGTATTTTCCCTCTCTTGGACTTCTTTTCATGTTCTTCGGCTTATCCTGCAGTAAGAGCAATTGGTGGTCTGTTACATAATTGGCACCTGGTCTGTTTTTGGCTTCTGGTATGGAGCTTCCCATCTTCTCTTCCCATGGATGTGGTCAATTTTGAATTTCTGTGTATTCTACCTGGGGAAGTCCATGTGTATAGTCATCTTTTGTGTACTTGACAAAAGGTGTATGCTATGAACAAGCCATTGGTTTTGCAAAATTTTATCATGCAATCTGCAGGTTAATTTCTATCACCAAATCCATATTTTCCAACCAGTGTTCCTGCTTCTTTGTTTCCAACTTTTGCAATCCAATCAGAATAACTACCCATACATCTCGATTGCATTTTTGATACATTTCTGAATGAAGTCATTGGTAGAATTCTTCAATTTCTTCATCACTAGCATTTGTGTTTGGTGTATGAATTTGAACAGTAGTTGTATTGATTGGATTTCCTTGAAGGTGGATAGATATAATCCTATCAGCAACAGCATTGAACTTCATGATGGATTTAGCAAGATCCTTTCTGACAACAAATGTCACTCCATTGCACTCGAAGGTGTTACTCCCTGTATAATAAATCATATGATTTTCTTATTCAAAGCAGCCATCCATTTCCTGTGATATGGATCTTCATGTGTTGCAGTCCATTGTTGATGACTTCCAATTTTCTTAAATTCATACATTGGACATTCCAAGTCCCAATCATTAGAAGATTTTTGCAGCTTTTCTCTTTACTTTGAGTCCTGCCCCCACATCAAATGAAGATCCCGAAGGCTTCACTCCCACAGGCTTTAACCAACTCCAAGTTCAACTCATTCCCAAGAAACCAGCTCCTCTTCTGTCACAGTTTGATTGCCCTAGGACTGAGGGGCCTATCCTCCAGCAGTATCTCAGATACTGTTCTGCTTCCTTTGTTTAGACTTCAGTATTTGAAAATGCTGTCAAGCTATGCATGAGGTTTTCAGCAGCTTTCTCCGCCAAAGTGGGGAGCCAAGTCCTTCTTCATTGCCTCTTCTTACTCTGGAAGCTCCGCTTAAACCTGTTCACTTTGGGTGACCCTGCTGGCCTTTGAAATACCAGCGACATAGCTTCCAGCATCACAGTGACACACAGGCAGCACAATACCACAGTACAACAAACTGACAAACAAGTGGTGGATTGAATACAAGATAATTACTACATGATGTTTAGATAATTTATCTTTAGTCCTACTGTGTGTTCGTTGAACTGTGTGCTTACTGAGGGCAGGCACTCTATCTCAATTGCTGCCCCAGCATCTGGTCTTTTGCCTACCATATTAACCATAAACAAACAGACACACTGCCTTCCAGTAGCTTCCAACTACCAGAGATCTTGTAGGACAGAGTAAAATGCTCTTAACAGTTGCAAAGGCTTTGAACCTTAGGGAAGCAGCCTCCCCTATCATTCTCCCTTAGGGATGCTAGTGGACTAATTATTGCACCACCAGACTTCCTTGTCCAGCACACGGCTCTTAGATAAATGCTATTAAAGTAAATATGGCTTAAAATGAACGTGAGTTAGAAACGGTACCAGCATTTCTTTTATTTCCACATGTTGGTCTCTGAATAGCATCATCAGGTTCCTCTAAGCGTTTACCACATCTGGTGAAGCCAACAGGATGCTGTCTAAATTATGTTGTAGACAAGGGGCCAGGCACCACATGGGCCCCAACAGTTTAACTCTTCGGGGTGAGTTTTTAATTTCCCTTTCTTAAAGGAACTCACAGTGACCAGTTTCTGGACCTTTTGGCTGAGGCTAAGCCAGGGGAAAACTATATGCTGGACAAGTGCCTGCACTCAGTTTCGGGAACAAGGCACAGACACCAAGGGCAGTCTA
>NW_022103899.1:40015122-40023259 GCF_000313985.2 Echinops telfairi | reverse complement strand
AAAGCTCTGTCCCAACCTAGTCACAATAAAAATTCATCAACATAATAAATGCCAGGTACTGTACTAATAAGAGAGGTAAATAAGTTATCCCCTTTTAGGTCCAGAATGATCATATACGCAAGTTGGCAATATCATTTTTCAACAAATTAACTTAATCTAATTATTATAAAGAAGCATCATACCAGTATACTAAGGACTGAATTGAGTTACAAGTCAAATAATGTAATATGATAATATGTTGTACAATTAATATAATTACACAGAAGACAAACAAACAAGTGTCATACTTGTCCAGGTCACTTCTGCCAATATCTCGTATGCCCACAGAAACAGAAAATTCTTAGCCCTGAGTAAACAAGGAAAATTGCTAATTTCTTCCTTCTTGCATAATCTCCACTCTCCTCCATATGTAATATTATTCCCAGATGGTTCTATTCCAGTGCTTTGCTGGTCATTTCCTGGAATTTACACTTCTAGAGCATACCTGTTATATCCCAATTGTGCTTAAAATTTCAGTTCAGATGTAGTCTCCTCTGTAAAGCTATCTACTCTGACAGACAGATGAGGATTCTCCCTCTTGCTTTTCCTTTGTAACTTCTTTTCCACTGTCAGCACCCCACTGCATTCAAATAATCTTTTAAAAAAACTTTTTAAACCTCGTTATCAATGACAAGATTCTAGGGAGGAGCTGTGGTGGCTCAGTGGCTATGTGTTTGGCTGAGACCCACAAGGTCAGCAGTGTGAACACAGTAACTGCTTCCCAGGAGAAGGCGGGCTTTCTACTTGTGTGAAGAGCGACAGGGCTACCCTGTCCCAGGGAGTTGCTATGAATTGACATCCACTCCATGGGAGGTGAGCTTTAGATTCAGGAGAGGCGTTATGCATTTCCCTGTTGTATTCCCTACAACAGAAAAGTCTGGGTCTCAAAAGAAAGTTAAATTAATAGTTACATTCATTCTATAATCCTCATGATTGTGAGGTAGAGTAGATAAGTGTATAGAAACAGAAAATTATAGATCACCATTCTTTTAATCTGGATAACCTTGCACAACTCCTTTATAAACGATTTCTAGAATAACTTTCAGTGACTAAAGTTGTCAACAACTTGACAAAGAGTCTGCATTTGCTTACTGTTCTTGCGTCCCAGAGAGACAGGGACTTGTCGGCTGATCCCGTGAGGAGAGTGTTGGAGAACGGGAAAAACTCAATGCTGTTGACAGAATCCGTGTGTCCGTACAAGGTGCTCCTGCATCGCTCACTGTGGAGGGACAGCAGAGTCAGGCATTAGGAGTCGGCACCTACTTGTTGTTTATGGTTTCTACATAGCAGTGATAAAAACAATGTCAGTACTAAAGTATAGCATTTTTAAAAATGAAAAATAACCAAAAGAAATACATTTCTAAATGGTAAAGTATACAAATCCCTTACATTCTAAGCACTTTATAGAAATTAATAGCATGGTATTTTCTAAATGCAAATTACCTTCCATTTATAGTCATATTGTAAAATCATCTTTACATATCTTGTTTTACCCCTTATTATGAAATTACACAAATATTGCTTCCATTCTTCTAAAGGCACAAGCTAAAAAGTCGAGGGGAAACATATCAGGGGTCCCTAAAAGGCCAAATATACCTTTAAACGTCATTGTATCTTCATTTTTTTCAACGTTAGCTGTACTTGATACATTTTAGAGCTTCAGGGTGGAGGCCCAACAATCTGTTGAAACAAATGTTCCTGGTGATTCTGATACAGGCCACCGTTTGAGAAGGCCTGTTCTGAAGGATCCGAAGGAGCTCAAAGACAGTGACAGAAACTTTGCCTTTTGGCATTTCATGAAATGGCATTTTGTGTTGGTTGTGGTGATAGGGTGTTTTTGTTTTGTTTTTAAAAAAACAGGTTATATATAAAGTAGCAACACACTGCCCTTGTAGCCACTGATGGTTTTTTGTTGTTTTTTTATCCTATTGTTCTTGGGTTGGTGACAAGTCAGAGCTGACTGATCAATACCTAACAACATTTCAAAAACAGAGATGGAGTAGGAGCAGGTTCACTGGTAAGTGCTGAGAACAAGAGTCCAAGGAAATCCACCTAACAGCTGCTCACAGTGCCTGCGCAGTGTGCAATGAATATGCTCAGCAGCTACCTGAGAGGTTGGAGTTTGAAATATACCCAGAGAAAGAGAGGAAGATCGGTCTGCAGCTCTACTTCCCAAAAAATCAGCCACTGAAAGCCCTTTGGAGCACAGTTCATTTTGAGACACGTGGGATCACCAAGAGTCAGACTTGACACCATAAAAAATTGGGGTTTTGATGATGGTCTTAGAACTAGTCAATCTCCAAATAAGTGGTTTCTCATTGTCTTGAGCCATATCACGTGTGCCGGTGTGGTATGTGGAAAAACTGCACTAAGAGCCAGGAGCCTGGCTTTCTATTTAATGTCTACAACAGCTAGCAACATTAATCGTAGGCAAGATGATTAATCTCTGTGAAAACCAGCTTCTTTCTTATGTGAATAAGACTATTTAATTTGGTGCACTAATAGATGCTGCCCAGTTTTGACATATGATTTTTTTAACTCTATTGTAAATACAGAATGAAGATGAACAGTGATCCTGAGAAAAACATTTGAGGCAAAATATTTGTCCCTTCCTCCTTAAATATTATTATTTAGGCATTTTTCAAGACCAAACATACGGGATCTGCATTTTAAAGGGTTGAAAATTCAGTATCTGACTCAAAATAACTTCAACAATGCTGAAGAAAGAAATATAGTTTTATACAAAGTAAAGCTGAGGAAATTCATAACCAGCAGATCTGTACAGAAGAAAAATGAAAAGTTGATGAGGATGAACATAAATGATACTAGATGAAAACAAGGGTATACATAAAAAATAAAAAGATTATAAATATATAAATGTATATTCAATATTTTTCTTAATGTTTAAAAAGACAACTGATTGTTTAAAGTTAAAAGAGTGATACTGTGTTGAAAGGTACATTAAGTGTATAGATAAATTAATTATAAGGTCATAATAGCACCAAAGTCAGTCCAATGTTCTCAAGATGATTTCACCCCATCACAAGCCTGTAGGTCAGAGTAGAACATCTTCATAGGGCTTCCAAAGCTGCAGATCTTTAAAGGAGCAGACCACCACCTTTGTCTCCTGTGGGTCTGAATCACTGGCCTTTCCGTTATCAGCCACGCCCTTAATCCTATACTATCAGGGCTCCTTAGCATACACCAGAGCAGTGTACATGGAATCCTATTGTTTAAGATCCTTGTAACTAGCCCTGGTGGTGCAGTGATTGAGCATTCCATTGCCAGTTGGACCCATGTCCGTAAAGATTAAAGCCTTGAAACTCTATGGAGAAGTTCTACTTTGTCTCATAGAGTCACTATGTGTTGGAATAGAACTGGCAATAACCGTTTTATGAAAAAATCCTTAAAGTCCTTATATTTTGTGAGGAGATGAACAGAAGTTTCTTTCAGCTAGTCACAGGATCTCTGTGAGCCAGGAAGTGGATTCTTCACATTTTAGATGAAGTCATACAATATTAGCTCTTACTAAATTGAAATTAAGAAGAAAATGTAGATAATTATAATAAGATGGTCTGCAGGGGCAGTGAATTGATTTAATGTGGTTTATCTCTGCAAAGTCTCCCACTCTCCCTGAACAGCTTACTTTTCTCTGCACGGGTCTGGTAAGAAAGTGGGGGGACATACTGATAGCATTCACAGGTGAGTAATTTCAGAATTCCTTAGAGTGGCATCCTGCTGTGCATACAATGAACTCCCTGAGAAGTAGGAGTGGGAATCTCCTTACCAGCAAGATCCAGGAGGGCAGCTCTTCCTCTGGACACGAGATTTTTGCACAGTGAACCCTCTGGGTCCTGATGACATCTATTTCATCAAAGAAACAGCCGGAGCCAGAACATAGAACAGAGTGATGGGCCTCCCAATCCATAGAGAGAGTTGAGATTAGAGCTTTTGTGCTGGAGTCTGGCATTTTGGAGTGGGGTTCTTCTGGGCACTTAATTCGGGCATTTGGACTTGCTGACGCATGGAAGTGTAGCTGAGCACCTTTGGGCTAATGCTTACTGGACTGGGGTGTCTCTGGGCACTTAATTTGGGAAATGTGTTTGCTCACTCACATAGGCTGAGCTCAATGCCTTTGGGTTGAGATTTACAGCAGAGAAGTATACCTCTTTGGGCACTTCTGAGCAATGCCCTGAAACAAACAACTACCTAGAGTATCTTCCCACTGGCATTACAACTTGCTAATATTCTTAATAAACCTTCTAATCATGAGTTTTGTCTGTGGGTTTCTGTGTAGTCATTACAATGAATATTAGAAACTAGAAAGGTCAAGCACATGAATTAAGACTTTACATGGTCTGCTCACAAGAATATTGAACTAAAAGTTCCAGACAGATAAGCATATGTACCATATAATTCCATTTCTATTATTTCAAAAACAGGCCATTTCTGATTATGTTACCAAAATAGTTTTTTCTTAAGAGGTGAGTTTTCATTAATTAGAGGCACAAGTAATTTTCTGAGATTATAGATATAATTTGTAACTTTGATTCACAAAACTCATCACTTCAGGACAATGAAAGTCTGTGCATTTCAATGCAGGTAGACACCATTGCAATTAAAAATAAAAAGAGGCTGTCAGAAAGAAACTTCTTTCTCTTAGTATTAGTCTTACAGCCTTTGGGACATGATCAATCACTTGAATATGCTCATAAATTCAATGGCTAATTGGATATTTACAGTGAGTTAACTCTTAACATTGTATCTCCCAGATCAACAATTTTGCACAGATCAAATACATAAGTTTATGAGTTTTTAACACATAAAATAGATACACCATTAAATATTTATTTTCTGTTTTTCAGTCATTCATTATAAAGTTGATGGAAGCTTTTCTATTTGTAATAATTTTTAGAAGAAATTAAAATGGAGGGGAGGTATGAAATAAGAAAATAATCAAAAAGGGGAGGTGGTAGAAAGGAAGGGCTAAGGGAACCAACCCAGGGACAGGGAACAACAAGTGAACTAAAATCAATGGAAGGAAGGGCATAGGATGCCTTATGGGGTTTAATCAAGGGCAATGTAGCACTAAGGAATTACTAAACCCAAATTAAGGCTGAACATGATGGTGGGGCAAGAAGAAAGTAAAAGTAAATAGAGGAAATGACTAGGAGGAAAAGGACAGTAATAGAGGGCTAAATACAGGCATATAAATATATATATATATAAAATGAGAGGGGAATAGAACTATGTACTCATATCTATATGTTAAGAATTAAGGTTACAGCTGGACATTGGGCCTTGACTCAAGTACTCCCTCAACACAAGAACACTTTGTTCTAACAATCCGGCATCCTGTGATGCTCACCTTCCAAACACGATCGCTGAAGACAAAATGGGTACATGAGCAAATGTGGTGAAGAAAGCTGATGGTGCCCGGCTATCAAAAGATATAGTGTCTGGGGTCTTAAAAGCCTGAAGATAAACAAGTGGCCACCTAGCTGAGAAGCAACAAAGCCCACATGGAAGAAGCACACCAACCTGTGTGATCATTAATGAGGTGTCGATGGGATCAGGTATCAGGCATCTAAGACCCAGAACAAAATCATATCCAATGTGAATGGGGGTGGGAGGCATGGAGTGGAGACCCAATGCCCATATGTAGACAATTGGAAATCCCCTCACAGAAGGGTCACAGGGAAAAGATGAGCCAGTCAGGGTGGAGTATAGCACCGCTGAAACACACAACTTTCCTCTAGTTCTTTGGTGCTTCCTTCCCCCAACTATCATGACCTGAATCCTACCTTACAAATCGGATTAGACCAAAGCCTGCAACTCAGGGAATCTAGGATACATAAACCCCTCAGGGCCAACGATGAGAGTACAGTTACCAGGAGGATTAGGAGAGGTTTGGGGTAGAAATGGGGAATGGATCACAAGGATCAACATATAAACCCCTCCCAAGGGGACAAACAATGGAAAAGTGGGTGAGGGGCGATGAAAAATGATGTAAGATGTGAAAATAATAATCTATAACTTATCAAGGGTGTGTGAGGGAGGGAGGGGAGGGGAGGGAAGGGGAAGAAATGGGGAGTTGATATCAAGGCCTCAAGTGGGAAGAGAATGCTTTGAAAATGATAATGGCAGCATATGTGCAAATGTGCTTGACACACTGGAAGAATGTATGGATTGTGATAAGAGATGTAGGAGCCTCCAATAAAAGTATTTTAACAAAAAGATTTAACCAAGTAAAGCCAATAAAAACAATAGAGATAATTGAATAAGGGAAGAAAATCTATCTACAAAGTTTTAAGGTTTAATTAATGTTCCTATAACCTGTTAACCACATTGAAACAGATTTGCACTTGTGACCAAATGAAAAATTACCATTTTTAATGAACTGTGGCTCCAGTGGTTGCTAGCCACAAGGTTG
Organism: Echinops telfairi; assembly: GCF_000313985.2. Lineage (NCBI taxonomy): Eukaryota > Metazoa > Chordata > Mammalia > Afrosoricida > Tenrecidae > Echinops > Echinops telfairi. The sequence continues at coordinate 40,016,787 of NW_022103899.1, read as the reverse complement.
GTGGTTCAAATCTAGAAGTGACTCCAGAGGAAAAAGTTGAGGTTTCCTGTTTCTGTAAAGATCTGCTACTTCAGAAACAGACAAGGCCAGTTCTACTCTGTCCAATCCAGTCACTAGGAGACAGAATCAGCTCTATGCTCATGAGTTTTTGTTGTTGCTGTTATTTTACATTTCATTAATGGCAACTTTAAAAAATATATTTATTAAATGGAAATAAAACTGAATAGGATTTTGTAAACTTTTCTTAAATTTAGAATCCATACAAAATTCACCATCTAACTGAAATGTCTTCAATCTACAAAACTTAGTGGTTTCAGTGGTTTTAGGTAAACACAACAGTATTACAATATGAATATATGTGTCATCACAATGTAAATCTAATATTAGCACATAGGCGGAGAATGAGTATCTTAGCACCCTGTTCACAAACAAATACGCGATGTTCTATTGGCATTGAGTTATTGTGCACCTTTTAAATTTATATTCAGACTTTGTCTGTTGTCATTTAAAGCCGATTTAATTATTTGGGTGTATATGAATTTGCAGTGGTAGGGGAGAGGGAACAATTTCTCATTGACATATTATAGCTCACATAGTTCCCCAAATGGAAAGGAAAAGCTGGGTCTTTTCATAGCTTCAGGGGAGGAAGAATTGCTCAAGGAGGAAGGAAATCTGCTCAGGAGTCACTGATTTAAGGTGTGGGGCATTCCAGGCAGACAGGCTGCAAGAGCAGGCTTGTGAGAGATTAATTAGCTGCCAGGGAAGGAAGGCCCATTCAGAATCCCTTTGCAAGGTGAAAATGGACTAAAGTGATGAAGCATGACAGCCCTGCAAGAGATGGAAATGATTGCACATTTCCATCAAAAACATAAACACTGAAGTTTCATGCAATTTTCTCTGTTTCCCTGTCTACTGTTTTCCAATCATTTTGCAGGGAGAAGTTCACTAGCAATAGCTCTCTCTTAACTTATCTCCCACTTTTCCTCTAGTTCCCCTTGTCTTTCTTATTCTCTTTCATTGCTCCCTTGATTTAATTTATTATACTGGTAACTGGATGATGGATATTTCCGTCAACTTTCAACTTCCTGTAAAACAAAGTTACCTACTCTTCTATCTCAGATACATTTTCATTTAAATTGTATTTCCATATAGATGGTGACTCCTGAGGAGATAGAGTTTAACACAGTTTCCCTGTGTGAGACATTAATGCTCAGGGTTTTTATTTAGTTTGCTTTGTTTGACTTTTGAAAAAACTCTTAATATCAGAAATGAAACTTCAACTTCAAAGCCTCAGGTAAATGAATACAAGGTTCAAAACCAAATGTGACTAATGGGAATATGTAACATTTATGGGAAAGCAACAATATGACTTTTTTTGGTGAATATGAAGGAAAAGATCCCTTTACACTCCCCCCACCCAAAATAGCCATCCTGTTCTGAAAAGAAACAATGAAAGGCACTGCTTTGTTAATGTCTAGCAAGATATGGATTATAAATAATATTTACATAATTGAGCACAATTGCAATGTTAAATCAATCATGGAGGTTATCTGAAAAAAAAATTATTTATAAAATAACTAAACCTAATAACCCAGCATGAACATAAGTGAAATCTATTTAAATTCTCATACTTTACAGTGAGTTAACTCTTAACATTGTATCTCC
>NW_022103899.1:40005533-40015022 GCF_000313985.2 Echinops telfairi | reverse complement strand
TCCATAAACGGTACACATATTCCTACTTCAAAACTAAGAACCTTATCAAAGAGAAAGCTTTCTTTTATTTATTATATTACTCCAAATAATAAACTTACTTCATCCTGCAATGATTTTTTTCTTTGTGGTTATGGAATAAAGTCGAATATTTACAGGGTGGATGGGTGTGCTGTTATCTAAATAAAACTTATCTCAGAGCCTGCCTCAAGCCCCATGGCAAAATTCACCACCTGTGTCTACTTGGAAATGATGAGATCTGACTGCTTCCCCTGTGAAAGTCCACATGAATAGTCCCGGGGGCCTATGAAAGGAAAGCTCGTGACCACTTTGCTCAACAATGAACATGTCAGCTGAACATTCCCTCCAGTTGTTTAAAGAACAGATTCCTAGCAAGTCAAATATCAGGAAAGCAAGCAGTATTTCAGGTATATGAGCAAAATCAGGGTAAATAATACATTCAGAATAGAACTAAGAACTGACTCAGAGTACCTATACATTCTTTTTTCAATTTTATTACATTTTCAATTGAAATGTTTTTCAAGGGTGCAGAGAGGAGATTTAGAGATTGAATTTGTACACAGTGAGAAAAAAAGCAAGTTTGGCAGTAACTAGGAAAGAAATAAGAGTAATATATGCATGAAAAAGAAGACTAAATAGCTAAAGGAAATGGCAACCTACTATAAACTGATTAAGGCAAAAGCAAATAACTGCAAAGCTTCAGTAGTTTCTATGCTACAGTTTAGTCTAACATTGACTGAGTGCCCTATGAAAACTACATATGTTAAGTAATGTAATCTTCACAATAACTACTGGAGCACAGCGAGTTGATGTAAACTGATTAAGATTACTTGATCTTCTGCTTGTCATTCCAGGATAGCTTGCATGTTGCTGTGATGTTGAAAGTGATACCACCAATGTTTCATGTATCAGTCGGGTCAGTCATGGTGAAAATACTTCGACATAGCTCCCTGATTAAGAACAGATTAGGAAGAAAGAATAGACAATCCACTTCTGAAGTATTAGCTATGGAAAACCTTATGAATACATATAAATGGAGTCTTTTTGGAGATAGTGCCACCAGATAAGCCTCTCTTGGGTTGGACGGGGCTCAAATAGACCTTAATGATTTTGATGGAGCAAAGCTTTGGGGATCATTACCTGTTGTTGGGGGCACAACTCAAAATGAGAAGAAACCACTGCAAACATCCATTACAAATTGGAATATGATATCTACAAAGTATAAATCTAAGAAGTTTGGTAGTGGCCAAAAAGTGAAATGGAAAGCGTACAGAAAAAATATCCCAGGCATTAGGAAACTGAAGTGGATTGATAGTCATCATTTTTAATCTGACAGTTATATGTTTACTCTGTGGAAAATGACAAATTCACAAGGAATGGTTTCAGATTCAACTGAAAAAGAACATTTCAAGATCTATGATGAGGTACAATACTGTGATAGGCTAGAATCTATACATCTACAAGGAAGAGCAGTTAACAAAAACAATTATCCAATTTAACACCCAATCACTAAGCCAGAAAAATTGGATAATCCTACCAACCAGTTTATTTTGAAATTGACTAAACATGCAATTGACATTCATTGGTAATTGCTGGAATGCCAAAGTTGGCAAAAATCTGGTTGAGTAGTTGGAAAATCTGGCATTGGTGATAGAAATGAAGATGGAGGGTGCATGGTAGAATTTTGAAAGGCTAGTGCTGTTTTCGTTCCACATACTCATTTTCAACAGCAAAACAGTAATGATTCACATAGACCTCACCAAAATGTAATACATAGGGATAAAGTTGACTACATCTGAGCAAGGGTCTATGGAGAAGTTCAATATCATCATTAGAAAGACAGGAAGGAAAGAAAGAAAAGACCAGAGTGAAACTCAAAGAAAATCTGAAACATGCTTTTAAATGTTGATTGGCTAAAGCAATTTTAAGAATTGATGGAAGTACAACCAGAATGCTCCTAAAAGGCGAGAATAGCTAGACTTAGCATCTTGTTCCTTGGCCATGTTATCAAGAAAGACTAATCTTTGGGGAAAGATGTCATGCTTGGTAGGTAGAAGGTCAGAGAAAAAGAGTAGCACTTTCAAGGAGATGAACTGATACAGTGACTGCAACAGTGACTCCCACATAACAATCATGAGGGCTGCACTGAACTGGACAGTCGCATATTATTCTTTTGTGCATAAAGTTGCTATCGATCGGAACCAACTTGAAGACACCTAACAACAACAACAACAACAACAACATTAGCTAATTAGTTAAAGGCACAATTTTAGCTCAAATAGTTGGCTCACAACCATGTACTTTCAACCTGCTCTGTATACACTGTCTGCCTTCCTCATTATGCAGTATGATTTTAATGTCAACCGAGGACTTTTGATTATCAGCAATTGATGAAACCATGCCTTTCAGGCAGAACAATATGTATTTCATTGAGATTTTCTTTAAAATAGTTAATATTTGAAAGATTTTCAAGTATTAGCATACATTATTTAGAAAATTAATTCCATTTAATCCATTTTTCACAGTGCCAGATATATCAATACATTTGGATTTAAAACATTTTAAATTTTAGATTAAACAAATGCTAGTTGGTCATATATAGTAGTGTACAATGGTCACCTTTACTGGATCACAAGACACATTTATTTCCAAGTCCAAATTCATTAAGTTCACACATTAGCACAAACTTGGCCAAGATGGGTGCCATTACACCATGGGAATTGAGAAACACTTAACGTAAGGATTTTTATTTGGTTGAGTTTACAAACATATGCCTCCTTTTACCTAAAAGCCTTAGTTTAACTAGAATTGTTTGCCTTACCCAAAGAACTCCCTTATCATATTTTATTAATATTTTCATATGTTCACTTGAGTTTCCTTTGCCTTCCTAATTTTCTTACTTTTTAATTAAGTTCAATGTCTTAGAATGAAGATGACAATTGCTGTCAGGGGCTTAGTTCTTAAATGTGAAAACAGGAAACTGGATTTGGTGATACCAGGACCCTTCTTTTCCTTGCAGAGACCTGAGTTTGTTAACCTCCAGTTGGTAACTTCCCTGTCATTTACTATCGACTACATATTCTAATTTGGTATAAAATATAATTTTCCCTGAATATTTCTATAAAATGCAGGAAGAACCAGAAATGCAGTGTCACATTGCTGGGTTGACCCTCACGGTCTGGGATTCTGAGAGTTAATAGACTAAATAAAGTGGTTGCTTATGCTTTAGAACTTGTGCCTTGTGGAGTGGAACCATGAAAGCCAATCCTTCAGGAGTGTGAACCTCAGACCTGAGTAAGAAAGGATAAAAGATAAAAGATGACAAGCTTCAGTTAGTTTTGTTACCTTTTGATATTATTGTGTTAAAAGATGATCGATGTACAACCAACCCTCCACCCCCCAAACACCCGTGGGATGAAAAACAGAAACACAGGTAAAGGGTGAGAGTGGATGGTGTCAGTTATAAATTATCAAGGGTACACAAGGGTGGAGAGTAGGGGAAGAAGGGGAAAAAATATGAGCTGATACCAAAGAAAATGTTTTGGAAAGATGATGGCAAAATATGTACAAATGTGCTTCATACAATTGATGTATGGATTGTGATAAGAGCTGTAAGAGCCCCCAATAAATTATTTATTAAAATCAATAAAGAAAAATGAAAAAAAAGATGAATTAAAAAAGACTTTAGTTTCTTTATATGGTTTAAAAGCCATGAAGTAGCCATTTAAAATCTTATTCACATACAAAAAATTGACAATAGAATTGTTATTTTTAAAACTTTAAATATCAAAGAAAACTGACAAATATAGTATGCATTCACAACTATAAGAGTGAATGATAAGATGTCAGTCTTCTGTTCTTGGGTCATATAATCTAATCTGATCTCCTAAACAATGAGGTAGAGAACCTGCCAACGTCTGTGAAGCATAGATCACTCTTTATGTCCATCTGGAAAATCACCCCAAAGGAGGGCATCTCAACTCAGCCGGGTTCAGTTTGCCAAGATGAAGGAAGAAGACCATTCAGTGGCTGCTGTACAACATTGTGCTATGTTCACCTCAAATCAACAGACACCCCTACCAGAGTGATAAGCAAACCCCACTGGAAATTCAATTCAAGATGGTATAAGACTTAGTAAAGGCTAGTACATTTTTGTTGGTAGGTAAACTGGGTAGAACAACCCCCATCAGGAAAATTTAAAAAAAGACAATCGTCCTTTCATAGAACATGAGCATATGCACGCATAGTATTTTCCTAATTTGACACTTCTGTTCTAGTTTCTATCCACCCTGTGGTGTCCCAGGCTGTGTGCTATAGACGACTGGGACTTTAGATACTGTCTTCACAAGGCACATAGCGTACTTCATTGGCCACACCAGAAGTATTTTATGTAGAAACCCCACTAAGTGAACTGGAGTTTACCTCAAACTCATCTGTACAGATATAAGAAACCACCCTCTTAATGGAAACATGAATAGTTGACTACTATCCCAGGGGTTATGAGATTGGTGGTCTTGAACTTTGGTTCAGATCCCTTACTTTGAGGGTGCCCACTGAAAGTTGGCCTGGAATTATAATATAGCCACAGTTTTAATGACTCCCTTTTCTTTCTTATAACATTTATTAATCTGATAGGCATATTACTGCCTGAGTGTTATTGAACATTTTACCTTATAGCCAACCTCTATTGTTCATGTAAATCGTGTCCAGTCACTTGAGTTTAATCTATATGCCTCAACACTTCATGGATTGTTGTCTGGAGCCAGTCTATATTTGTAGAATTCCCTTTTCTGTGTTGCTGTTGTTAAGCACCATCATGTAGACTCCACCCCATCGCTACCCTGTGCACAACAGGACAGAGCAATGCATTGTCCTGTGCCATCCTCACAATTGTTCTGTGCTTGAGCCCATTGATGCAGCCACAGTCTCAGTCCATTTTGTCTAAAGCCTTCCTCTTTTTTGCTGTGCTCCTCTTTGCCAAACATGATGTTCTTCACCAGGGACTGGTATCTCCTGCTAATATGTCTAAAGTATGTAAGACAAGTCTTGACAACATTGCCTCGAAGGATCACTCTGGCCTTACTTCTTCCAATGCAGATTGGTTTATCCTTTTAGCCATCTATGGTACTTTTGATATTCTTCTCCAGCACCATAATTCAAAGGCCTCTATTCTTCTACTGTCTTCTAATGTCCAGCAGCATAATGTGTATATGTATAATGTGCAACAGTATAATGTGCATATGATGCAGTGACAATACTATGACTTGGGTCAGGCACACTTTAGTCCTCAAAGAAACATCCTTGCTTTTCAATATTCTAAAGAGGTTTTGTGCAGCAGATTTATCTAATGAAATATATCTCTTGATATCTTGACTGCTGCTTCCAGGAGCATTCGTTGTAGATCCAAGTAAGGAAAAATCCTTGACAACTTCCAACTTTTCTCCATTTATCTTATGATGCTACTTATTGGTCCAGTTGTGAGGATGTTGGTCTTCCTTGTATTGTGTTGTAATCCAAATTTAAGGTTACAATCCGTGATCTTTGCCAGCAAGTGCTTCGGTCCTCCACCCTCACAGGATGTTCATAAGCCTTCCTCCAACCCTGATGCCACACTCATCTTCAGAGAATCCAGCTTCTGTGATGATTTTCTCAGCATACAGATTGAACATGTATGGTGAGAGGATACAACCCTGATGCTCACTTTTCCTGATTTTAAACCATTCTGTTCTCACAACTGCCACTTGATCCATGTACAAGTTCCAAATAAGTACAATGATATGTTCTGGAATTCTCATTCCAACCGAGGTTATCCATACTTTATTATGGTCCACACAGTCTAATGCCTTTGTATAGCTATGAAACACAAGTAATTATCTTTCTGGTATTCTCTGCTTTGAGTCCAGATCCAAAGATATATCTTGTTCCAAGTCCTCTTCTGAATCCTGCCTGAACTTCTGGCAGTATCCAGTCAATGTGCTGCTGTAAGCCTTTTTGGATGATCTTTAGTAACATTTTACTGGTTTGTGGTATCAATGATATCATTCTATAGGTTCAGTATTCTGTTGGGTTTCTTTTCTTTGGAATGGGCACACATATGGATCTCTTCCAGTCACTTGGCCAGGTCTTCCATATTTCCTGGCATAGACAATGAGTGCTGCTTCTTCAGCTTTCTGAAGAAGTTCAATGAGTATCCTGTCAATTCAGGAAACCTTGTTTTGTTTTGTTTTGTTTTTGGCTAATGTATTCGGTGCAGTTTGAACTTTGTCCTTCAGCACCATATATTCTTGATCATATTCTGTCTCCTGAAATGGTGGACTGTCCACTATTTCTATCTTTTCTATATCACTGGCTAAATTATAATTACAGTGTTGCTAGAATTCCTTTATGGGCCTGATGGTGATTTATAATACTCTCAATCACAAAATGATAATGATTTCTCTAAACTGAACCAGAAACATATATACACTATAGATATATAAATGGATGTGGAGTTTGCATTTGATTTTAGCCCCAATCTAAGAACAATTAATTCTTATACCCTAACTCAGCTCAATGCTCAATCTCATAAAGAGATCACTGCAGATATAAGTGCTATAGCAAATTGTGGTAAAGAACCAGATGGTTCCTGGCTATCAGAAAGAATCATATCTGGGATCTTAAAGGCTTGTCTTCAAACAAACAGCCATCTAAGTGAGGCTTTAACTAAGTCCACATGTAAAGAACACACCAGCATGTGTGATCCAAGAATTGTAAATAATAACATGTTAATCCAAAAGAGGATCTTATATCAGAGCTTAAATTGTGAATGACCGGCATTGGCAAAGAATTTTGAAAGTAGTGTGAACTACCAGAAGGACAAACAGATCTGCTTTGGAAAACTACAAGAACATTCTTTAGAAGGGACTTTGTCTAATGTACTCTGAACATGAGTGCTCTTTCATTGCTGATCAGGAGAGACCTGCGTCTAGAGAAAGACATCATGCTCGGTAAAGCACAGGTTCAGTAAAAAGAGGAAAGTGGTTGATAAGAAGGAGTTAAAGAGTGTCTGCAACAAGAATTCTGAGGATGGTGCAGGACTGGGCATGTTTTGTTCTGTCATGCACAGGTTGAATACGAGTCAGAACCAACCCAGGGGCACTTAACAGCAACAGCAACACCGATTAGAGTTGAACAAATCTCCAGGTATTCAGCCATTGTTGGGTGGGAATTTTCAGTTAGACTTATGAGACAGAAAATTAAGTGTAAACTGACTTCTATAAAATGTAAAATGTTAATGTAATGAATTTCTTGCACACTCAAATTTGTAAGTAGAAATTCATATGTGGGGATTATAAAGGTACTCCTCTTATAAATAAAAGAAATGATCATCCTTTCCCCGCTGAACATGGAAAACCATGATTTCCTCATTTTCTGCGTCTATTTCCCTGATCCACTTTCACTTCTTTGAGGCTTCTCTACCTTCTTCCGTGGAAACCTGCATGACAACAGGCCATGCTGCCCCTCAGTGCCCAGCTATTCTGCCTGCTGATTTTAACCTATTTCACACATTCAATCTTAACATATTTAAACCTATTGGCTTCTCCACCACATGCTTCTTTTGTCAGGCTTCAATGAGCAACTCAATAAATTAATGAATTAATTCATGCTCATAAAATGAGCAGGATGCTTGTAAAGGCTTCCTTCCAACTGACATCCTGGCTCTCGTGATGCTTGGACTCATTTCATTAGAATTCATTCTTAATCTTTGCCTTTTAAGTACAATAAGTACTATGTAAAAACCATAAGGCAGCTCTGTGTCTATTCTAGGAGAAATTATTCTAAATACATAAATTTCAGTCCATACAATAAAAGAGAAAAATAGAGTAGGAAGGATGTAAAAACTATCAGGGCCATGTGAGATTTTTTTTATTATTATTCTTATGACTTAATCGATTATCCAGATTTAGTCTGTTTTTACTTTGGAAGTAATTTTGTTCCATTGATATGTTTAAACAAATAAAACCTGTTTTGTTTCCTCAAATTTTAATAGTAATATGGAGAGTAAAACACATAAAAGAAGACACAAAAAAACCGGTCATAAATATATGTGCAGATCTGACTCCAAACCAGTGAGTGGACACAGAAGCTTTAATATCGATGAATAATTGTTTTCTACTTGTCTATAATATCTCAACTAACTTAAGGAAAACATTTATGTCTCTGCAATATCTAATTAATAGATACTATATGAAATGCAACTCAATCTAATATTTAACCTCTAGCTAATGTTGACCAGAAAGAATTAAATATCAGAAGAATGATAAGACATAGCATATTTCTATGAATCTTTAAAAATCTGTTTTATCAGCTCCATTTCATCTATTCAATAGCTTCCAGCTTGTCTATGAAAGTGAAGCTTCTTTCTTTTGTTGGTTATCTATTTACTACTCAATTAAAATTTGTCACCTGGTGTGTGTTCCTCACCATCATAACTAAGAATTATATTAGGATCTCTGCATTTTATCACCACCACAATGGCTAGTCACACCTCCTCCTCATAAAATTTTACAAACACTGAGCTAATTAACAGTTTTAAAGAAAACCACCATCTGTAAAAAAATAGTAAACCAAGTTTAAGGGCAAAAACACCCCACAAGCCTTTCTTTATATTTATAACATCATATCACACTAACTTTTTAAAACTTGTGCCAGAAGTTGAAAATTGACTTTTAAGAAAATGAATGTATTATAGAGTTCTTCAGATAATAATCTTCAGGATATTATCATCACCTGGAGAGTGTTGCAGGAATGTCACTCTAATTAAGAAGAGAAATATAAACAAAAGCACATTTTTATCAGCCATCTGCCATGTGTTTTTACTCCTCGTATGTGCTGTGTTCAAATCAGGGATAGAACTCATAGGTGAATAGAGCAAGGTGCCCAGTTTATGATGATAAAATGCCAGCTTGCCTTATGAGCTTATGAATATGACCTATCATGTCTTTACGTTTTATAACCTTTATTTTTCTCCTTGCTAGATTCATATATAACATATCCACTTACTTCTGCAAATAATTTTAAACTATCAGTATTTTTTTAAAGACTTTTTTTTAAATTACTAGACTTTGGGGATCAGTAATTTTCTTAAAACCCGAATCTTATTTGAGAAAATATTACTTTCTTATTAAACATATTGGTATTTAAAAACCAATGTTAGTTATGTTAGTATGTTAGTGCACATGAAATCAGTATATCTTGTTAAAGGTTGATACTCCCTGCAATTTGACCAGGTCTTGGAAATGGGTTCAAATTTGGTACCATTCCCAGAACAACAATTAAGATAATATTGCTCTGAGGCAGAGCCATTCAAATGTTCTTTTAGGTATTTAGCTTAAAATATTTTCTAAAAGAACTACCATGATCAGCAAGTTGCTTATGTTTATGGAAATGACACATTCGATGACTTCCGGGAAGATGGCGATGGAGTGACAT
>NW_022103899.1:39977502-39991700 GCF_000313985.2 Echinops telfairi | reverse complement strand
AGGAGTTCGAACCCACCAATTGCTCCCTGTGAAAAACAACCTGCCAAAAGGCTCCTGTAAATTATATCTCACCCTAGGCAACCCTATTGGGTCGTTCTGCCTGTCTAGGGTCCCTATGAGTCAGAATCAACTCAAAGCCTAAGCGGAAAAATTCTCGGTACACAACAGCATTTCTGTTTGGGGAGCTATTGTGAATGATACATGTTTAAAAATAGTTTACAATTGCCCCTCGCTAGTATGCCTAACGACAAGGAACCCTGGTGACGTAGCAGGTTACATGACACATGTGACTAATAACTGCAGGCCAGCAGGTGGAACTCACCAGTCATTCCACTTGAGTGGCAGTGCGGCACCTGTTGGGCTGCTAACCACAGAGTCAGCAGTCTGAAACCATCAGAGAGAGATGATGGTGGGAGAAGGACGAGGCTTCCTGCTCCCACAAAGATTTATGGGCTCAGAAACATACAGGGGCAATTTCTGCTCTTCAGGGTCGTTGTGAATCAGAATTCACTGGGTGGCAATGTGTCTTGAGTGTATAGGACTGCTGCTCTGTTGTGAAAGCACCAACATGCGAATTGCAACAGTTTGCACGGTTCAAACCCACCATACAGCCCTCAGTAGAAAGATGGAGTTTTGCTCCTGTAAAAGATTGACAATCTTATATAAGCTGGCTAAACGTCAGAAGCAACTAGATGGTGGCAGGGCGCATCCAGAAACCAGGTTACATGTTTTGGTACCTGTTAACCTTGTATTCGGTGACTTTGACGATCTTTAGCCCAGACATTCCAATGGGCTATGTATATATTTTCATTAGAGTCAGATTGTTTCTAATCCCCAGGTGATATCTTTTCTTTGACTCTTGAATTATTTAAAATGTGCTGCTTGATTTCCAAAAATTTGGAAATTCTCCAGTTCCTTTTTTGGTTATTGATTTCTTTTGTTCAGGTGACATGTTCTGTATGATTTCAATCATCTTAAATGTATTGATCTTGTCTTGCAACCCAAGATAGAATCTATCTTGGTGACGTTCTATGCATATTGAAACAGAATGCATGGATTCTGGTATTATTTGGTTGAGTGTTCTATAAGTATCCATCAGGGAAATTTAGTGGATAGTCTTGTTTCTGTATCTCTATTGATTTTTTATTTGCTCTATCAAGCACTTGGATGGCATTGACTTATTTAAAGGAGGTAGTAACTATTCATGTCTTATAGCCCAATTATTTCAACAACTTAGGCTTATACTTCTTTCTGCCCATTGTTTTAGTTTGACATTTACTGGCAGTGAAAAAAAAGAGTGTCAAAAGTAAACGTTTTCCCATCACAGAACGTTTTACAATCCCCTGCTTTTAGACATAGTAATTTTCTTCCAACCTTTAGCACAGTCTTCCTTGCTCATACATGCCACTAGTTAACATTTAAATCCTTTGTGATTAAAGAGTTTTCAGATTTTAATGTCTTCAGATTCAATGTAGTCTCTTCTTTACAGTGTGAAATAGCTGCTTCATTGAGAAATGTAACAATAGTCATGGGAGCAACTCTAGATTGGGGTATGATTAACATTTTAGACTGAGGTAAAGCCCGAGAGATTAATACTGAAATATGAACAGTGTACTGTTCATTTATGAATAAGTATTTGGGAACCTCAGTTGAGAAGTAGAAGGTATAGCCTAACTTTATATACTCATGTCTATTTATTTTCAATTTAATTTGAATAATCAGACAATAGGTCTAAGAATTAAAACACAGATCATTAAAAGAGAAACTTCTTGGATTCAAAACTCAGTGTGCCTATTTCTTGAAGGTTGGTGTAGGAGTCTCCAAAGTACCAATGCTAATGTAATTGAGTTAAGTAAAGTTGGGTATGTGGCAGAAAAATAGAGAAATGCAAGTCACTGAGCGGAACATTTTGAGGTTTAGCTTGAAGTAATGGTGTCTGTGATAGGATCATGTCTATGTGGCTGAAAGGAAGACAACTTAATGTAACTATTATTCAGATTTACTCATCATCCACTAAAATCCGTGATACAGTAATTGAACACTTTTGCCCGGTTCTTCCATTTGAAACGGATTCACCATGAAAACAAGCTGCATTAGTAGTCACTGGTGATTAGAAGGGGAAAGCAGGAAAGAAAGAGGAAGGCTAAGCGGTTGGCAAAGTGAGAGCAGCTGCAGATTGGAGGACAGAATGGGGTGAGACCAACACATCCTTCATCGCAATCCCCTTGTTGGACAACCTAAATGACAACTCTCCATGAGACCTGGGCTCGATGAAATGCACAAATTGACCGCCTCTGTGGAACGAGATGAGGGACAAGCTCCACGTGTCCCTCTGGTCTAATCCACCTGGATCTAGGGACAATCTCAAGGCAGATTTGGCACGTGGAGCACTAATGACCAAGGACCAAACGAGTTGTGGGATAGCATCAAGAACAAATAGGAGAAAGCAAAGTGTTATTCAGAAGAGAGAAAATAACTAAGGACCAGAGGGGATGTCAAAAGTGACTCTGGAACTTGTTCTTAAATGGAGGGCAGCTAAAATGAATGGAAGCTATGAAGAAGTACAAGAGTTGAACAGAATATTTGAAGGGGCAGAGATTGTCAAAGAAAATATTTTTCCTTTATTTTCAGAAAGCCAATTAATGATGTATAGAATTATTTTAAGTAGTAAGAAAAACATATGACTTGTGTTAACGGGTCCTTTAAATTTTAATAAATCAGTGTTTATTCAAACTTTTTTTAGACACAAAAGAAAATTTACTAAAAAATAAATTTTATCCACAAGCCAATTGTTTTAAACAGAAAACAAAATAGCTGATATAATTGTGAGGGCCTACTTCTTCATTTATTCATTCATTTAAAAAATAATTTTTGAGGACCTTCTATTTTTCAGAAAGGTGGGGATATTCTCAGTGTATAATTCAAATAAGTTCCTCTCAGAAATCCTTCATGATAGTGTTTGTGTGTGTGTCAATAATTATGTAAAAATGTAAGACATCTGGTACAGATAGGAACTGGAAATCCAGGGAATCCAGGGCTGATGAGCCCTACAGGATCAGTGGTGTGAGTGGTGATACAGGGAGGGTAGAGGGAGAGTGGGTTGGAAAGAGGGAACCAATGATAAGGAACTATATGTGACCTCCTCCCTGGGGGACGAACAACAGAAAAGTGGGAGAAGGGAGATGTCGGACAGGGAAAGATATGACAAATAATAATTTATAAATTATCAAGGGCTCATGAGGGAGAGGGGAGCAGGGAGGGAGGGGAAAAATGAGGACCTGATACCGGGGTCTTAAGTGGAGAGGAAATGTTTTGAGAATGATGAGGGCAATGAATGTACAAATGCGCTTTACACAATTGATATGTGGATGGATTGTGATAAGAGTTGCATGAGCCCCTAATAAAATGATTTTTAAAAAATGTAAGACATCCTATTGTGATAAGGCAACAATGGCAGTGTAGTGGGTGGCATGTTGGGGTGAGAATTCCAATGTCAGTAGTTTGAAACCACTAGCCACTATCCAGGAGAAAGATGGGGCTTTTTGTTCTAGTCCTGTAAAGAATGACAGTCTAGGGAACCCACAGGGCTAGTTCTATCCTGCCGTATAGGGCCACTCTGAATCAGGAATGTCTCAATGGCAGTGAGTTTTTTGTTTTCTCTATTGGGGGCAGGGTGTTTTTTGATAGTGCTGGAGTGCTAACCACAGGGCTAGCAGTTTGAAACCACCAGTTGTTCTACAGGGGAAAGAGGAGGTTTGTCCCCTAAAAGGCTGCAGTCTCAGAAACCCACAGGGGCAGTTCTACCCTGTCCTACAGGGTCACCATGGGTCAGAATCAACTCCAAGGCAGTGAGTTTGCTGGTCTGGTTTGGTTTATTGTGATAAGTAGGATCCCTAGTGGCACAGAGGCTAAAACATCCTTTTCTAACCAAAAGTCTGGTCCATGAAACCCATAGGTCAATCATGGGAGAAAGACGTGGAAAAGGCTAGTAGCTAGAAAGGGTTTGAGAGCATTAAATCATGAATCATGAAACCCCACATTTGGAGTTTATGAATATCATTGAGAAAAAAAAATGTGAACTTTACAACACATAGACGTGCTCTTGCAAAACCTTTACACAGACCAATAGACAGGAATCTGAACAGAGCAAGATAAAACTTTCTGTTTTGAAGGGTTCAGTATAGCACAGATAAAATAGACAACTTTCCTCTAGTTTTTTAATGCTTCCTCCCCCCACTATCATGACCCCAATTCTACCTTGCAAAACTGGCTAAACTGGAACATGTACACAGGTACAGATAAGAGCTCACAACACAGGGAATCCAGGACAGATACACCCCTCAGGACCAACAATGAGAGTGGTGGTACCAGGAGGGTGGGAGGAAGATGAGGGGAGAAAGGGGGAACTGATCACCATGTTTGATATATAACTCCCTCCCCATGAGGATGACCAATAAAAATAGTGGGCGAAGGGAGACAGCAATCAGTGTAAGACATGAAAAAAATAACTCATAAATTATCAAGGGTTCATTAAGGAGGGAGGGAGGGAAAAAATGAGGAGCTGGTACCAAGGGCTCAAGTAGAAAGAAAATGTTTTGAACATGATGATGGCAACATATGTACACATGTGCTTGGAAAAAAATGGATGTATGTATGGATTGTGATAAGAGCTGTATAAGCCCCCAATAAAGTGATTTTAAAAATTAGAAATAATAGGGTTGCATTTCTATAAGTTTGCTTAATCTCTCTCTGTCTCTCTGTCTTTTGTGTATGTGTGTGTCTGTGTGTGTGTGTGTGTGTGTGTGTGTGTGTGTGTTAAGAGATTGATTCCAGTGATTATCAGAGATAAGAGCATGGTTATCTTTGAAGATCAACAGCCTCTGACAGCAAGATATTGTAAATTGGTTTGTGGTCTCTCTCTGTCTCTTTAAAATCACACAATAAGGCCATGGGGTGAGATGCTGAAGTTTCTTTCAGCACCATATGCATTTGGAAGAAAATCATCCAGTTCCAGTCAGGTTCTCAGATGCTCTGCCACCAGAGCTTAACTGGAGCCTCAGGAGAGAACTCTAGGTCTAATAGCCCTGCTAAGGCGATAACCTACTACATATTGGGTTGATTGGTTGTGAAAGAATAGCTAGTGCAGCTTCATTTCATTATCCTCTCACCACGTTTCTTTTATTTCGTTTCTGCCTTTCTTTATTAGACAATTTAGACTTTTTTTGAGCATATTGTGTTGATAATTTTCCTTCCCAACCTATGGGCCATCCTTGGATATGCTTCTCTCTTTTCTAATTATTAACAACTTAATTTTGCTGCTACATCCTTTATATTATTGAGTATAATACTGAATTTATTAATTCTGTCTTATTTAATTATAAGAGCCTTTCAGTTATTTCTCTGAAGATTGTATTGTCATCATGGATGTCAACATTGTCCCTTGATGCTTCATTATGTTTCATGGCTTTCTAATTTTAATTAATTACTAAGCTGACTAGAATATTCTTAGAAATACTTGCAAGAAGCAAAGATAATTTGTAGTCAGTGCCATATAAGTTATAGATTTCTGGATTTCCAAACTCTTGATTTCAATGCTTTCTATTTTTTTCAATGATTTATAGGTACACCTCACTGTTGCTCTTATCTTCTGGTTTCCCATGAGTGACATTTTACCAAAACACCTCAGCATATAGAATAGATGATGCATTTTCCTAGTTTTCAATGTTGATACAGATTTTCTCTTTCCCTGTTCCTATACCATTGTAATGGTAAAGTTTATTCAGAGAATAAAATTTGCAGGCATGTAAATTTTTTACCTAGAAGTCACTCACATTTGCTTTCCAAGTGTGTTAGACTGAGTTTGCTAGAGAAACAAAAAAAGACAACTATATGGATAAAAGTAACTTTATATCAATAAAAATATTTTACATCAAGAAAACAGCCCCCTTGCCCCAGCTCTCTCCCACTTCCTCTTCTGGTGTCCTCTTCCAGGGCAAAGGTACCCTCCTGAGAGTATGCATTCCCCCAAGGCAAAACAACTCGATTCCAGCACATGCTCTCAGACACACGCTTTTTGTTTGTTTCTTCCTTCCTCTGAGTGAACAGACCCACCCACATTCATGATGCTATAGCAACAGCACTGCAGTACCCAAACCCGTCTTTTCTCTCTTCTGTCCCTCTGCTTCCTGCACGTTTGTATCCATGATCTCTTATGCTCTCTCTCTTTCTTCATGAAAGGTATTGTCATGAATCTGATTAATTACAATTAACACCCTTAAAATACATTTCCCCATGGTTTTTATGAATCTGTTGGCCTATCCAGACAGCTGTTAATCACTATCATTATTTTGTTTTATTCTTCCCTCTCCCTTTTCCTCTATTTCACCACCATATGTTTTCCAGCAACCAGTCTCCCTCTCCCAGTCACTCGACCGAGAGAAATACCAGAAACCGAATTCAGAAGAATCATGTTTGGTTCTTATAAGAGATGGAGGGAGACTCATGAGCACAATGGAAAAATTGAAAAACTGAACTATTTTAACCAAAAGGTATACCAGGAGATAAACAATGAGAGATCAGAATTAGGCAACATAGTAAAAGACCTGAGAATAGAAGAAAAGGAAAATTGAATAAATGAACTGGAAGACTATCGCTCTGACTACAATCAATGAGAGAAACAATTAACATTAAAAACTGAATGAATCATAATAAAGCCTGAGAATGATGTGGGACATTATCAAGAGCAAGTTTTACATATTTTCAGGATCTTGGAACAAGAAGAACCGATCCAAAAAGAAAAAGAAAAAAAGTACAGGGAAATAGTATGAGAACTCAAGGAAGAAAAATCCGACTAGCACAAAGGAGAAGATAATTATTCAAGAAGCTGAGAGAAACCCAGATAGGGTAGATCCCCAAAGAAAAACATTACTGCACCTCATAGCCAAACTCTGAATTTCAAGGAAAAGAAGAAATTTCTGAGGGGAGCTAGAGAAAAAAATGAACAGTCCAATGTAAATAAAACTGACAAGGATAAACTTGGCCTTCTCAGCAGAAACTGTGCAGGTACGAAGAAAATGCAGCACCATACATAAAATTCTGAAAGAAAGAAAGGGGAAAAAAACAACGACCAAGAATCTTACACCTAGCAACATGTTCCCTTAAATATGAGGGAGAAATAAAGGATTTTCCAGATAAGGAAACAACTCAAGGAGTTCATAAAGACAAAACCAGCATTATTGGGCAATTATTAATCAGACCACTATGGACAGAAACCACCACTTGTCTGTGAGTTTGTCAAACTGCAGGGGCCTGTATGTTGCTGTGATCCTGGGATCTATGTCACTGGTATTTCAAATGCCAGCAGGGTCACCCAAAGTGAACAGGTTTTTGTGGGACTTCCAGAATAAGAAAAAAAAACTGCAAGGCAATTGGCTGCCCACTTCAGAGGAAGGAGCAGTTTAAAATCTTATACAAAACATGTAAGCATGTTCAGCTACTGGAGGCCTAAAGATTGGAAGCACAACATTGTCAGAGGGAACGTCAGAGAAAGGCCTTGGGTCACTCAAAATGTGACTGATGAGTAGCTACTCCCTCAAAGTAGTGTTGCTCATAGTGATGTGAATGGTGGAAGGCCTGTTGGAGTTGTGGTAATATCCTAATCTGGTGTCAATTTAAGGATTAAGAGTGTAGGGGTGGAGTCTAGGCTGTCAATCTGGAGATAGCCAATAAGACTTCTGTGGGCATGGCTTTCTCCTGAGAATTCTGGGAAATCTGGTACTTCCTTCCTGGAGGCGGAAGACATCTCTCTGTCTACTACTCCCTGGGAGACATTGCAGAAGACAAGACACATGGACGCAACCAGACCTCGGTAGCTGGAGAAACCACAGAGATCCCTGCCAGCGCTGAGATGTTTCCAATGACACTGGATCCAAAGACTTCCTGCTGACTGGCCTGTGATCTTCTGCATTCGGCGTCATTGCATGTGTTTTGTAAGTCTGAAGAGGACTTTATAGATTGATATCGGAAATATGGGCTAATATCGGACTTACAGACTTGATCTAGACCGGGCCTGGATGTTTTCTCAATGTTCAGCTGCTCTTGCATATAAATCTCTTTCTTGTACACATGTGTGTGTTCATGGATTTGTTTCTGGAGTCTACCCAGGATCACATAGGAGTGGAGTCTTAACGATCTTCTTGTGCTACTGAGGTACAACTCAAGGTCAGAAGAAACAGTTAACAAAAATCTACTAATATTCGGAACTTGGAATTCAGGCAGTATGAATGTAGGAAAATTAGAAGTGGCCCAAGATACAATGGAGTGCATAAAGATTGATATCCTAGCAAAGGTGAGCTTAAATAGACTATAAAGGCGTTTTTGAATAAAAAATTCATACGATTTACTCTACTGGAAATAATACAATCAAGAGGAATGGCATTGTATTCATTGTCAAAAAGGACATTGCAAAATAACTTACGAAGCAAAATGCTGACTATGATACGACTATATCTATCTGGCTTCAAAGAAAAATAATCAATACAACTGTTACTCAAACTTATGCATTAACCATGAAAGCTAGTGCTGAAGAAATTAAAGAATTCTACAAACAAATATGTAATGCATCTTGATTGCACATAGATCAAATATGATAATTTTTGGCATTGATGATTATTGGCGATGGTAATGCAAATATTGGAAAGAAAGAAAAGGAATAGGAGTTGGAAAATATAGTCTAGGTGATGAGATAAAGCTAGAGGTCTTGTGATACAATTTGGCAAGACAAAGACTTGTTGCTAACAAATACCTTTTTACAACAACACAATTGGCAACTATACACATGGACTTCTCCAGATGGAATACACAGAAATATAACTGACTACATCTGTGGGAAGACACAATAAAAAAGCTCAAGATCAGCAGCTAAAAGCAAGCCAGGGATTGATTGTCGAACAGACCCTCAGTTGTTTGTAGGTAAACTCAGGTTGAGGATATTGTGAAACTAGCTGTTAACCATAGAGTAGCTAAGGCAAATAGAAGAAAAGATGAGGTCAAAGAGCCACATAGGAAATTTCAAAGAGCAGCTCAAGAAGTAAATTTACAATGAAATGTAAAATTATAATGTAAATTATGAAAGTGTAAAAATTATCACATAAAATCATAATGAAATATACAAAGAATTAGAAAACCAAAAGTCAAGTACACACTCAGCATATATTAAACTGAAAGAACTAAAGAAAAAATTCTAGCCTCAAGTTGCAATATCGAAAGATTCTATGGACAAAATATTGAATGATGTAAGAAGAGAGAAAGAAAACAGTCACTGTACCAATAAAAACTGGTCAGCACTCAATAATTCCAGGAGGTAGCATATGAGCAAGAGTCAGTGGTGCTGAAGGAAGATCTAGCTGCACAGAAAGCATTAGCCAAAAGCAAGCTTCCAGGAATTGATGGAATACACATTGAAATGTTTCAGCAGGCTAATGAAGTACTGGAAGCACTTAATTGTCTACAATAGGTAATTTCAAAAAAGCTACTTGGCATGTTAAGCTATATTAACTACTGGAGATGCAAAACAACATACATGCATTGGACCAGGTTTGAATGGCTGTCAGAGTATAGTTGTGCTGAATTGCTATACTACTTGAAAGCTGTTATTGTTTTCAATATTTTTAGAGACAGATTAATCAATGTTCTCATATGATATTTAAACGGGTGTAGATGGAAGAATCCACAGAATATGGGTAGCAAACCTACTCAGTCAAGATTTTTCACCTTTTGTTGTGAATATAATCTATCTGCTGTAGTCCTATGAAAATCTGGACTAGGATGAGTTTACAAGATAACTGGAGTCAACTTAAATATCAAAACAGAAAATATTTCCCACTGCAATTACTAAGATATTTTAAAACATAATGATGCTTAATATTTGCTCTTTTAAAAATATTTCCTAAGTACTTAATGTGTATACAATAGAACACTCCAAATAAATCACAAATCAGGTGAGCAGTATACATGCTTTCAATTTACAGACTTGTTGCCACTTTTAATTTTCATTGGTTGACTCTGGTACTAGGCAACCATACATGAAGACTTATGTAATAGAATTAAGTCTATAACTCCATAAGATTTCTCTTTCTTTCATTGCACTACTTGGACTCAAATGGCTAGCCTTTAGGTTAATTAAAAAAAAAAACAAAAAAAACTCACTGACATCAAACCAATGCGGACTCGTAGCAACCCTGTTGAACAAGGTAGAAATGTCCAGT
Source organism: Echinops telfairi (assembly GCF_000313985.2). Classification (NCBI taxonomy): domain Eukaryota; kingdom Metazoa; phylum Chordata; class Mammalia; order Afrosoricida; family Tenrecidae; genus Echinops; species Echinops telfairi. The sequence continues at coordinate 39,981,435 of NW_022103899.1, read as the reverse complement.
GAGTTTCCAAGACACAGAGTGGCTGATGGTTTGCCTGCTGACCTTGCAGTTTACAGCCCAATGGGTAAGCTTTAAGCCACCAGGGCTCCCATTTAGGTTAATAATGGAGCACAAATGATTTGTCTAATAAGGAGTAAACCGATTGTAGTTAAAGGGAATGGAAAATTCTCCTCTTCGTTCAGGCCACTTTAGACATTAACAGATACTTAGTTAATGATTTTTTTTATATTATTGACAAAAACAAGGAATCGTTTAAAAAGTCCTGGAGAATGTGTATTATGAGAAGAAACTATGCATGGTGGTAGTCAGTAGTTTCTGACTCACAGCGACCCAGTGGGCCAGGTCCTGCACCATCCTCACAGCTGTTCTTACGCTGTAACTCAAATGCATTAATTACTCTCCAACCTTTGTTATGCGTTGTCCCATTTTCACATGCAAAATAGGAGATTGAACATTCCATGGCTTGGGTCCGGTCCTCAAAGTAGCATCCTTGCTTTTCAAAACTATAGATAACTTTCAAAGAAATTATCAAAATAACCCCAAACGAACTTTGTGAAATACGGCCGAACAAGATCTTATTTGAAGCCATGGGAAGGCTAAGGTTAAGTTCAAAAGCATCCCTATTAGTGAAACCCGACTTCTGTGTAGCATGTTTATAAAGGAAGCCTGAACAAACATCAACATTTATGATGAGGCGTTGGTGGGCCAATAGTGACATCTTTGATACTTGATGAAGGGTTTGCAAGGACCGTGGTCCAAAGAAATCAGTAATTTACAAATAAATAGCCTGTTTTAAGAAGGAATGAGACAATGTTGAAGACAAAACCTGAAGTATCAAGCCATCCACATCAACATGCCAGGAAACAAGCGGTTCATCCTGCCCTAAGTAAAGGGGGCCTACAGCTCACAGGAAGAAACAAACACCAGCACCAGGGCCATCTCAACTGGATCCGCTGACCAAGGGGGGACTGAGAACTTAACTTTGAGCAAACTCTGCTCAGCGGGTCCAAAACGATTGCCCTCAGACCAGCTGCAAACAAGATCAGAGTTTTTGGATGGCCATTTTCAATAAGGGTGAGCAAGATCCTGAAACATTTCTAAGAAGATTGTAACAGGCTATCAACTATGGTTTTACCACATGATTCTGAAGACAAAACAAAACTAACACAATGGCTACTGAGAGGTGTGGAAATTGTCCAATCAAAGCAAAGAAACCAGTCAAGAGCAAAGGTCGCGGCTGTAGTTTTTGTTTTGTTTTGTTTTTGTCATATGCGCAAGGAATTCTGCTTGCGACTTTTTGGAGAGCCCAATAATAATAACATCGGTTTATGACGGGAGTATTCCGAGAAAGTTAGCCAAAGAATAAGCCTCCCCCCCCTCCCCCCAAAGCCACGGAACTGCTTTACTAGGGAATTCTTCTCTGGCATAACAACGTTCCTGCTGCCTCCCCTCATGAAACCAAAGTGGTGTTTTGAGAGTTTCAGTGTGAAATCATTAAAAATCCACCTTACAGTCCTTGGTTGTTTTGGATAATAAAATAATTTTTTTAATTTAATTGTTTCATAATAAAAGAATTAAAAGAAAATGAAAGGGAACCCATTTTTCTTCAGTTAAAAGCTCAAAAATGACTGCATTGACATGGTTGAAGTCCTAGGATCCTCATTTCTGAGGGGTAGACTAAGTGGCTTGCATCATCACTTACGAACTTGTATTTATTGACCTGGATGGAAATTATGCCGAGGGAAACAGAGTTTATTATGTTAAAGTTTGCTGAGGGAAACAAAGTTTATTTTTTTAAGTTTATCTTTGAATTCCACTTTTTCATGAACTTTTTAAAGTTAATTTATATATACCAACTGCTATTGTTCTAAATCTTTATTCTTCATGATAAAATAAAAATGTATTTTTAAAATACAGTATTAATATAGTGTGTTGCAATGGATGGTATTAGTTTAAGGCTTATCTCAGATTAATAATAATTACCAGAGAATGGCTTATATATTTAGTTTTAAACTCTGCTCAAACTTAAACTATTAATTTAGTTAGAAATTAAAAATGGGAACAAATTATTATGTACACTCATAAAAAGTACAAAAATGTATATGTCTGAGAAATATATTCTTCTCAATTTAGCAAACACACACACACATATTCCTATTACATTCTACACATCCATCACTACCAAACCAAACTTTTGAATGAACATCATCACTACTAGTCCTTGCTAAGAATATTACTTTTTCATTGCAGTCTAAAAATTATCCCACTCTGACTTTTTTTTTAACACTACACCAGTACAAGTAGCCTTCTGTTGTTATCAGCTGCCTGTGAGTCCTCCCGTGTCCTGGTGACCCGGGCACAATGAAAGGAAAGGCTCCCTGACTGTGCACGATATCCAGGAGACGTTGTGCACCCCACACCACTGTGACTCAAATGCTTTCATTGATTGATATTTGGAAGTAGAACACCGGGCCTTTGCTCCAAGCACATTTTAGACCTGTTTAGCATCATGTTGTTTGTTTTGTTATTTGTTACCATCGCGTCAGTTCTAACTCATAGTAACACTATGTACAACAAAAGAAACCCCTGCCCAGTCGCGTCCTTCGCCATCTTCACAATTGCTCTCGTTTGAGCACCGCAGCAACTTAGAGTCCTCCACATCCAGGCAGGTGGTGCCTCCGTGTGGAGTTGAACTCGGGTCTCTTGCGTGGCGGGTGAGACTTGTACCATGAACCACCAATGTAGTCACAAAGCATAGTCCATAGAACAGGATCCACTTTCTGTTCTATTTATTTTCCTTTATATCATACATGTATAATCACTCATAATAAGTCCAAGGAGAATTTACAATGTCTTCTAATTATACAATCTCAGGAGCAAAGATGAACTTTCCCCTCTATCCATTATATCCACCCATGAAAATCCTAGTTTTACACTCAGTGTTTGCCTTAAAAGTCACCATCATTAACGCTTTTCTGACTCGGTGTTTACTGCTGCTCACAGCTTTTCTTGTATAACAGATATTATATGCATTCTCATCACTCTCTACGTTGCTTCAGGGCTAGTCTTTTCGATCTCTACATCTCCTAGTATAGTGTCCCTCAGACAGTTTGCAGGTCATCAAATATGTATTAATTCCAGTGACTCCCTTAGAATATAAAAGCATAGTACATTAATTTTATCATCAAGTATTACGTGTAGTAGTTATATAAGGTGAAGAAAAAAATGTGATGTCTAAGGGGTTATGTAGTTCAGTTTCAAACCCATGTATGGTATACTGTGAATCCAGTGTTGGAAACAAGGTGTTACATATAGTATCCATTCGACATGAAGGAAAAGAAAATACTTAATTCAATTGGATATGCTGTTTTTCATTAAGGATGCAAGAGCTACAATGGAAACAATGGTCTTAATATATGCATGGATTTAGAATATCAACAGTCAATTTCCTCCCAAATATTCTAGTTAATATTTTTCAAAACCACACTTTCAAATTATGAATTAAATAGCACAGGAAAAGAAAGTTTATATTAATTGTTAGCCTGCTCACTAGGATCACTGTTGGATAACTAACTGCATTTAGATTGAAATGAGAAATAAAATGAAATATATACCAATGTGTTAATAAACATATTATATTCTCTATAATAAAAAACAACCTAGTTACTTGCTTATATATTAAACAAGCATGGTATTCATATGATGAGTGTAGCTAAATAGCTGTCATGCTTAATTAAACTTTAGGCCAATTATTTCAATGTTATAGGGAAAGGGATAACTATATAAAGTCAACTAACTGGATAAATGTACTCTCTACCATATATTCATTCAGTGCACTTGAGCTTTTTTGAGCATTAAATCTAATAAACATGTGTACATAGACATTTTGTGAAATTTTTGCATTCATGGATATGGTTGGAAGGATTTTTTTTT
>NW_022103899.1:39974522-39975960 GCF_000313985.2 Echinops telfairi | reverse complement strand
TTTTTTTTTGTCCAACCTCTCTTATCTAGGTGGGTGTGCAGACATATCAATGTGTGAATAAAATTGGGGTTGATCCCTGTACATATCCAGTTCTAACTGAAAATCTGATCAAAGTAGAAAGTACCAGATAACTATTTTCTTAGACCTGAACTCAAGTATTACATTTTAATGAACTGAGTATGAGTGAAAGGTGGAAGAGACCTATTTGTAACTATTCGTAACTATTTGATTATGACTATTTAATACAAAAAGGGTGACACGTGGTCAAAGGGGGATCTACATATAACTCCCTCCCTGGAGGATGGACAACAGAAAAGTGGGTAAAGGGAGATGTTGGACAGTGTAAGACATGACAAAATAATAATAATTTATAAATTATCAAGGGCTCATGAGGGAGTGGGGGTGTGGGGAGGGAGGGAGGAAAAAAATTTCCTATATTTTAAATATGGAAGGATTAATAAAACCTTATCCACATTATCCATTTCAGAGAATGGTATAATTCTATGCCATTCATGTATCTGAGTCATAAGAAATACCCATCTTTGCCATCATGTCCAGTCATACTTGTATTTACAAGACCAGTGAACCTCTCTCCTGGTTTAGGCTTCACACTAAGAACTTGGGATATATGGTAGGAATGTGAAGGTGGATTTCAAATATCAAAGAACTAATTGATGACATAAGGTTTACAGTCATTCTGCATGACTGCAGAGGGAAGGAAGAGGTCTAACCGATGGATGTTAATGCTATAAGTGTGAAATTCTATTTAGACTAAATTTTTTTTCATCTATTAAATGGATATGATAGTGGTTTTGTGACGTTGCTATGGAGATGAGCATAGCACTCTATTTACATAGCACAAGATGGGCCTAAGAACTAGAATGGTGTTTTCTGTCGTTGCTAATATTAACAGCAGGAATGTAGTTAGTATGTCATTACGAATAAAGAAAGCCACATTTTCAGATTGAAAAAATAATAAATGTCCGATGTTTAGCTTTTCTACGTTAATAACATAGTTCTCATACTTTCCTCTATAAATCGGCTTGAAATTTTCACTTATTCTTTCACATCCCCTTCACCTCTCTACAAATTACTAATAAGTTCTGGCTGCGAAAAACCAAAGGAGGCCCGATTGTGCTGCGGGCAATGGGCTGCTAGCCCAAGTTCAGCATTTCAAACCCACCGCCTCTCTGGGGCAGAAAGATGAAACTGTGTTCCCATAAAGACTTACAGTCTTGAAAACATTACAGAGGGTTGTTATGATTCAGAATGAATTTGATTGAAGTATAGGTTTTTGTTTGTTGTATGAAGGGACAAGTCTATAATGTAAGTGATCCACCATTTCCCATGTTTCAATATCTCCTAATGGTTACCTGTCCTCAATTTAACCTCCTTTCCTCTACATTCTACTTTGCTGCTGTAATGATGATCTAAAATC
>NW_022103899.1:39966551-39973370 GCF_000313985.2 Echinops telfairi | reverse complement strand
CTGTATGTACATGTTGAGAAAATCCAGAGCCACCCTCCCAATCACTGCCAAACTTGAACCCACTGTTACAGCAACTGTCTACAGGCATCTCATACAGGGTCTTCCTCTCTTTCACCGACCAAGCGTGATGATGTCCTCCTCCAAGGTCTTGTTCCTCCTAATCACACGTCCGAAGCACGTCAGATGAGCTCTTCCCATCCTCAATTCTAAGGGAAAATCTGGTTTTCCATCTTGCGAGATGAATTTGTTCCTTCTTCCAGCAGTCCACAATATATTCAATAGTTTTTACCAACATTGCCATTTGAATGCAACAATTCTTTGATTTTTACTTATTATTGCCAAATTTTACATGCATGTAAGACAGTTGAAAATACCATGGCTGGAATAAGGCACTGTAGTCTTCAAAGGTATGCCTTTGCTTCTTAGCACCTTATAAAAGGTATTTTGCAGCATATGTGCCCAATGCAATAGTTTGATTTCTTGCATGCTATTTTCGTGGATGCTGATTGTGCATCTAAGGAAAGTAAAATCTTTGACAACGCAATAATTTCCCTGTTCATTATGATGTTGCTCTTCCCTCTTTATGTTCAAGTGTACCCATCTGAAGGACTGTAGTCTTTATTCTTCATTAGTAAGTACTTCATGTTCCCTTCAGTCTCAGCAAACAGAGTGTGTTGTCTGCATGTTGCAGGTAGTAAATGAGTCTTCCTTCCATTGGAATGGTGAATTCCTCTCCAAATAGCCCAGCTTCTTGGATTAAGTGCTCAGCATAGAGATTGGACAAGTATGAAGACTTGTTTCAACCATAGAGGACACTTTGCCTGATTTTAAACCATAGAGAATCCACTTGGCATATTCAAACTATTGCCTCTTTTTCTATATACAGGTTCTTCACGAGCACAGTAAGGTTTTCTGAAATTACCATTTTTGAAACAGTATTCCTAATTTATTATAATCTGTACAATGGATGTCTTTGCTTAGTCAATAAAACACAAACATCTCCCTGGTATTGTCTACTTTCAATCGAGATCTGACTGACATCACAATGGTATGTCTCACACTATTTTCTCCTCTGAATCTAACTAGGATTTCTAGAAGTTGCCTGTAGATATACTTCTGCAATGGATTTTTATTATCTTCAGTAAAATTTACTCATGTGTGATGTTAATGACCAAGCACATGAGTGACAATTATCCAGTAATGCCTGATAGAACAAGAATTTATATCCAAGACTTTTGATTTCAAATGTATACTTCCATATCACTTTTAGAGAGAACTGACATCAGAAAGGTTAGAAAAATCATAAGAAAATAGGATGTGAAATCAGTTCTTATGAATCTAAATCCAAGTTATTTTCCATTCCACCAAAAAAAAGCTGATTCTACAGGATTAAAAGAAAATAGTAGATGTTCTGGAATTTCCAATAAATCAATGGGTAGAGACAGATATATGGATAGCACCACATAATGCTGTAAATATTATAGAAATAGATTACCTTTACACATTGGCATACTTTAATAATTGGCCATTAAATAAATCAATTGTGGCTATGCTATAAAAAAAGCATAGCAGTTATAAATTCTCATTACCATTAAAGTTGCGCCGTTGTCCCTCAAGTCCCATAAAATTGGCCTATACTGTAAACAGTGATTAGACTGAGTCTCAGTGTTCGGTAAAATATGTATAAAACTCATAAAACACTATATTATTATAATAGGTAATTGGCTTAAAAGTAAGATGCCAGCCCTAATAAGCCTAAGCATGTATTACAACGTAATTTATAATTATCTTAATTCACTTTTTAGAAATCATAGTGAGCACTAAGGCAACATTTATATTATAGTTGTTTTTGTTTCAGAAAATCTGTATTTCAGAAAAGGTCTATATTTTAAAGTTTCATTTATAAAATTTATGAGCATTAAAGTTGAAAATTCACTTTTACCTTAAAACCAGCAGTAGATTTTGTCCTACATATAGCTACTATAGAATACAAATATTCCAAAGTGCTATGTATTATTCCCCTGTGAGTTTGACATATCTCCATTTTCATCTGTGTTTACCTTGATGCTTTTATTTACCTTCTACATTTGACTATGTTGTATTTTGGGGACTTCCGGTGGGTAAAATTCGGAGTGGCAGAAAAACCAATGTACTACTGAATGCCTACAAAAGGCAGGCTTTACTGACTCTCATACTTCATGAGCTCAAAGTAAAGAAGGTGCAGATGAAACAATTTTTGATCAGACTAAATACAGTTTAAAGTGAGACTGGTAGGAACTAGTAATGCATTCGTGTTCCTACAGCTGAGTGTAAGAATAGCTCTATGAATTGTTCTGCACAAAACAAATTCTAATGGAAACAATCACAAGAATAATGCAGGTGACTTGAATTTATGGAAAGAAAATAGGACAGGATTGAACAGGCTATTTAGAAGTTGAAACATTCAGAGACTCTCCTGCTGAGCATCTCCGCGGAAGGGTTGGGCTCAAAAGGTAAACTCTGCCTACATCTTCAAAAAACATCTCAAAATGCTCAAGGACGCAGGAAAGTGTGACCCATCTGTAGGAAAACAAACAAGCAAAGAACTATGCAAAAGAAACTCACTTTGAGAGGACTCAAATGTTGTACTTAGTTTTTAAAAACTTGAAAGGTGTTATTAAAAACATGTTTAGAGAACTTAAATTTTAGCTCTTTTGTAGGCCCAATTTCATTCTTTTGCATGTGGATACTGAATGTTTCCAATAACATTTGTTTTTTAAAAAAAGACTATTTCCCTATTGAATTGTCTAGCCACCCTTGTTGAAAATCAATAAATCCTAGATATATGGGTTTATTTCTGTATGTTCCACTGCAAGGTATATATATATTCTTATGGCTTCCTGGACTTTAACTTTGTATCCATTTATTCAGAAACTTACTGCCATTGGGTCAATTCTGACTCATAATGGTCCTACTGGACGAGTAGAACTGCTCTCTGGGTGTCCAAGGTTTCAAAACCTTATGGGAACAGGTCTCATCTTTCGCCTGCTGACTGACTGGCAGATTTGAACTGTTGACCTTGTGGTTATTAGCCAAACACATAGCCCACTATACCACCAAGGCTCATTTAACTCTGTAGTCAAAATTTTAATTGGCCCACATGTATTCTTGCTGGTTTTTTTGCTCAATTTTGGTAATATTGCTATCTTAACTATTCGAGTATGTGGGTAGGCTGGTCTTTCAAAAGCTAATTTCTATGTTCTCTACAGATGGATTTTATTGTACTTGCTGTGAGTCATTAATCAGGCCAATATTTGTATAAACTATTTCCTTGTGGCAATCTAATTTTATCCTATGACTTCCTTTCAATAAAAATGTTGAAAAACAACTTAGGAGAGGGGAAAGGTAGCAAACACGCCTGAGGGAGACACAAATGCATGTCTGTTAGTAAAAGAAGGAGAACTGACCTCCAGCTGAGGGGAGAAATAAATGAAAATGCTGTGGGGGACACCAGTGGGGAGTGTCTTTGGTGGTAAGCACCGAGTGGGCCACATCGACCAGGGGTTCTGTGCATGTCCTGGGGACCAGGCCAGATGCCGTGGAATGCTGGACCACTGAATCCTGGATCCTATGCCGAAACTCCACTAGGTTAGCTGGACTCTTCCCAAGACACACTTGGAATCTGAGAACTTACATAAGTTGGAAAATACATGGTATCTGAGGAAGCAGAAAGCTGCACCAAGATTGTTGGATGATTGGTAGGCAGACAAACGTGGTCATGCCACATCAATGCCCTGTACCAGGTGTGTCAAACTCAATTAAGATGGGGGCCATTTGGTGCAACAGGCAAGATTCATGTGGGCCACATCGCATTTACAAATTTTGTTAAATTTATATTTTGAAGTGAGGATTCAGGAATATGGATAGGATAATGAAAACACTATATAATTGCTCTTATTTAAACATTTATTTTAATGCGTTTATCGAACTAAAATGATTCTTTTTTACCTGAAACTTGCCAGTGCTTTCCTCCTACTAGTTTTCACTTACCTCTTATGTTGTGACCAGAAAATATGACAAAGTAACTAATAAAAAACATAAAATGTTGGACAGCTAACCAACGTGATGCACAATTGTAATAGCTTCCCTCTGAAAATGTGAACTAGCACTGCCACTAGGTATGATTCATAACAGCACAACCCAGAGTGCTCTTTTTAACCTGTTTACTATTGGGGTCTGTTTACTATGCATGACACTGACAGTGGCAGACATATCACTTCCAAATGTCACTGGAACGAAGTCAGCACATTTATACACATCCACAGGCCACCAAGAAAGGCACTGGGCCACGTGTTTACTCATCTTCAGTAGTTCAAGAGTCAACAAAGGAATTGTGTGTGTGGTATTGCCTCAATCCCCCCTAAGTGCTATTTTCTTCATAACATTTTTTTTCTATTTTCATTTTATTTCAGAGCATTGCGGGCCACAAAAATTTTCTCGGGGTCCTCATGCGGCCCACGGGCGGTCTGTTTGACACCCCTGCCCTATATGATATATTAAGATATGGATTATTCCAGCAAAGCTATGACTAACATGCTCAGTGATTATTATTATAAATAGAGGTCTAAATGCAGGCATGCACATATATAAATATATTTATATATGCTGTTGGGGAAATAGATCTATGTGCATATATTTATAGGTTTTATTATATATTATTATGTATTAAGGTAGCAGATAGACATTGGATCTCTACTCAAGTATTCCCTCAATGCAAGAACACATGACAAAATAATAATAATTTATAAATTATCAAGGGCTCATGAGGGAGTGGGATTATGGGGAGGGAGGGAGGGAGGAAAAAATGAGGAACTGATACCAAGGGCTCAAGTAGAAAGAAAATGTATTGAGAATGATGATGACAACAAATGTACAATAGTGCTGGACACAATGGATGTATTTATGGATTGTGATAAGAGTTGTATGAGCCCCCCCAAAATTATTTTTTTTAAATATATATTTTCTGGAAAAGATTAGAATATAAAATGAACTAAACAAAGCTTGAAAATTAAGTCTGACAGACACCGTTTTGCCAATCATTTATATTTCTTTTAAATATCTAATTGATTTAATTAAAAGGAACCCTAATGGCACCATGGGTTAACTTGGGACTGCAAAATCATGGTTTAAATGCATTGGTCATTCAGTGGGAGAAAGATGAGTTTGTCTGACCCGTAAAGATCTACAGCCTCACGAACCCTAATCGAGCAGTATGCTTTGCCTTATACAGTCTTTATAAATTGGAATCTACTTGATGACAGTTGTGTTTTTAAATTAATTACATACTATAGAAATTATGTATAATTATTCCCTAGTGGTATCTTGACCCTGAATATTTCTCGTAGGTAAGCGTTACTATTTTGACCTCAAATTCACAAGGTGCGTAACGTTATGCAGTCAAGGACTTCTAAGAAGTAGTTGCAGTTAGGGGTCATCACGTTGAGTTCAAGTCACAGTAATCTCGGGTGACAGAGTAGAACTTTATTAGAGGGTTTGTTCAGCTGCAGTCTTTATGGCAGTAGATCGTCTCATCTTCCTTTGGCAAAACTGCTCTATGGGTTCTAACTGCCAACTTTCACTTAGTAGCTCCGTGCTTACCTGTTTGTATCACCAGGGCTTTACAACTTCTGTTCAAGATTTGTTTTAATCTGTTTATTTTGATTACTATTTGTACTTGAATTTTTATTTTGTGTAATCATATTACCTAATTTTTAAATGTCATAGTTTTTTGGAAACACAAAATACATGAGCTTTTATGTTTTCAAAAATTCCTAAATTTTTTTCACTGATTCAGATTTTATAGATCCTCAGTTTATGAACTCTAAAATTTTAAATGAAAGAATTGGCTTCCTATAGCCTTATTTACAGGAGCGCTGATGGCTCAGTGGTTATTCACATCAGCAACCTCAAACCACCAGCGGCTCCATGGGAGAAAGATGAAGCTCTCTACTTCTGTAGAGTCATGGGCTTAGAAACCCACAAGGGCAGATCTACCCTGTCTTTTGGGTAGTGATGAGTCCGAGTCGATGGGATGGCCAGGAGTGGTGTGGCTGTCGGTTCACACTGGGTTGGCAGCACTAAACTTAATTTTTTGTTGAGTTTGGAGAACTGGTTGCTATAACGGAACTCATAGTTACATTCTCCCGAGGGTAGCGGTTCTCAACCTTCCCAATGCCCGACCCTTTCATACAGTTCCTCATGTTATGGTGACACTCCCCCCACCCAACAACCATAAAATTATTTTCATTGCTACTTCGTCACTGTCATTTTGCTACTGTTGTGAATTGGGCGACCCCTGACGGTGAAAGGGTCGTTCGACCCCCAAAGGAGTCATGAACCACAGGTTGAGAACCGCTGCTCTAAGGTGAGCAGCTGCCCAATTTGAAAATCACACATTTACATTCTTTCCTCTTTTTTATAAGGTTCTTCAAAACAGCGTATTCTAAGTGTCCATAGTAATGTCCATCCAGTCCCTAGGAATATAAATTGATATGGGACTATGCTTATCAGACTTATTTATTCATTTAAAAGCACTCACGGCACTTTTGATGTAATACTACATTTTTATTCCCTTGCATATTTTACTTCAGTAGACATGTAATGTAAAGAGAAAAAGTGCCAAACAGCCAGAGGGTGACATGCTGTCATTCGTTTCAGCTTTGTGTTACACCCCAAATTCCTATGAGATATTCTGAGTGAATTTATGCAATTCTTGAAATTGTTCAAAGAGCTAAAAGTATTGTTTGAACAACTGCTGTAAGTTCAGCAGAAGCAGTAAGG
>NW_022103899.1:39964331-39966115 GCF_000313985.2 Echinops telfairi | reverse complement strand
AGGAATCAGTAATTAAATGATTTGAATCCTGCCATTAGATATAACTCTATTTGACTACAGGGACTAAATTAAGAAATGTTGACTATTGAACTAAATATCACAGAAGATAAATATTGTTATACCCACTGTGTTATAGAGAAAATCCGCTAAAGACAAGAAACAGTTCATTTCTGGAACGAAAGAGATGATACATTGAATATTTTAAAATATTTTGAGAAGGTACAAAGGTAATTTTGAAGCTATGGCTTTTAATACACTATCTGGGAGAACTCGTGGGCAAAAGGACATGGTTACAGGGCTGTGTGACCTGTGTTCCTGCTTTAAAAGAAGGAATAAAGATGAAGGAAAAGGCGGAGCCATTGTGTGGGATTGTTTATGCATGCCCACCTCCAGAACACACATTCGAGAGTAAGAAATCTATGATAATGTGATGAGAAAAAAAGTCACTGAACAGGATTTTTTTTCCTTTCTAAATTTCATCTTCTTAACTCTTAGAAGAATAAAGGGACATAAAGATGCATATGCAAAGACACTGGCACTGGTGTCCAAATGAGAAGCATTGATGTGTGCATAGCAGCCATTACACGTGCCTTTTCTCCGATAGAATATGACTGCTTTGTCTCATTCCAAGCTGGAATACATTAACGATTCACAACAGTTTAAGATTCAGGTGAATCCTGCTCCCTGCAGTAGGACTCATGAATAAGAAATATGTGCCAGTTCATGTCACCTAACTCCAGATATACGCACTGAAAGGAGCCTCAGCTGCTTTTGATCCAGCATCATATATGATTGTGTCGTCTGAATAAAGGCGACATTTGTTCACACATGTAAGGCTTTTACTCCCTGAAGTAGAGTTATTCAGAAAATATTTGCTAAAAGGGCAGAAAGAATTCATCCTAATTAATGTTAGTTTTAGGAAATAACCCCACTCTGCTACTGAACGTCTTCTTTCCTGTGTGGGGGAGCGCAGGCACCTCTGCACCTACCTTCTGTGTATCTTTGATTCTGTCTGACTCATCCCTGATTTCACATGCCTCACTCTGCAACCAAAATAAAGGGCATAATGAGGCGTGGTAAATAATACCTGAAGTTAAATATTCAATGAGCAGATTCTTTCTATCCTGCAGTCGAAAAATTTATTTGATTTAATGAGCAAAGTTAAATACCCAAGACCCTCTGTGTGCAAACAAATGCATATTTGAATGGTGATCATTTTGGCACAATGTTTTCAATTCATGAGAGATGTGCAGTGAGGGATGAGTAAAAATTCCTCATTAAATGGTGGAATTGTAGCAGAATCTGCTGTTCACCTGAGTCATTGTGCTGTGGCTTTCACGTTGCTATGATACTGAAAGCGATGTCGCCAGTGTTTCAAATAGCAGCTGGATCATCCACGGTGGATAGATTTCAGCAAAGTTTTGTAGCACAAATAGAAAGGAAGGCCCTGTAATCTACTTCTGAAAAATTCACTAGGAAAAACGTATGGATAGCATCCAATTGTTGTTTGATACTGTGCAGGAAGATAAGAAGCTCAGGGCGAAAGACATTGAAAATGAAAGGTGCCATCTAGAGGTGACCTTACTGACATGGCTACAATAAATGATGGACTTTGGGGCCAGGACATGGCACCCCATTAGACTCATCCGGAAAACGCTCCTAAAGGTCAACAAACAGACCTTGAACTACTAACAGGCTTTTTCTTTCTTTTTTTTCAAGCCTATCTGTTTTGTTTTTTTCCTTTTTTCTCTTCTTTAAAATTTTGTATGTCAGTGGCTTTTTTG
>NW_022103899.1:39941334-39963065 GCF_000313985.2 Echinops telfairi | reverse complement strand
CCAATTCTACCTTGCAAACCTGGTTAGACCAGAGGATGCACAGCGGTACAGATGGGAACTGGAAACGCAGGGAATCTAGGACAGATGAACCCCTCAGGACCAGAGGTGACAGTGGCGATACGGGGGGAGGGAGGTGGGGATAGAAAGGGGTAATTGATCACAAGGATCTACATATAACCTCCTCTCTGGGAGATGGGAAACAGAAGGGTGGGTGAAGGGAGACGCCGGGCAGTGTAAGATAAGATATAATAATAATTTATAAATTAATAAGGGTTCATGGGTGGGGGAGAGGGAGGGGAAAAAAGGAAAATGAGCTGATTCCGGAAACTCAAGAGGAAAGCGAATTTTGAGAATGATGAGGGCAACAAATGTATAAGTGTGCTTTACACAATTGATCTATGTATTGTGATGAATTGTATGAGCCCAATAAAGTGATTAAAAAAATTTCAGGATTTTCTATGTAGGGATGACTCAAAATAAAAAGAAACATCTGCAAAGGGCATTTATAGAGGTCTAAACAAAGGCATGCACATATGTAAATATATTTATATGTGAGGATGGAGAAATAGATCTATGTGCATATATTAATAGGCTTAGTATTAAGTTAGCAGATGGACATGGAGCCTCCACTCAAGTACTCCCTCATTGCAAGAATACTTTCTTCTATTAAATTGGCATTCTAATGATGCTCACCTTCGCGACACAATCGCTGAAGACCAAGCGGGGGAATAAGCAAATGTGGTGAAGAAAGCTGATGGTGCGTGGCTATCGCTATAGCATCAGGGGTCTTAAAGGCTTGAAGGTAAACAAACAGCCATCTAGCTCAGAAGCAACAAAGCCCATAAGGAAGCAGCACACCAGCCTGCGTGATCATGAGGTGCCGACGGGATCAGGTATCAGGCATCATCAGAACAAAAAATCATATCATAGTGAATGAGGGGGTAGTTCGGAGTGGGGACCCAAAGCCCATTTGTTGTAGGCCACTGGACATCCCCTTACAGCTGGGTCTCGGGGAGGAGACAAGCCAGTCAGGGCAATGATGAAACATACAACTTTCCTCTAGTTCCTGAATGCTTCCTCCGCCCCCTACTATCATGATCCCAATTCTACCTTACAAATCTGGCTATACCAGAGCATGTACAGTGGTACAGACAGGAACTGGAAACACAGGGAATCCAGGGCAGATGATCCCTTCAGGATCAGTGGTGAGCGTGGGAGGGTGGAGGGAGGGTGGGTTGTAAAGGGGGAACTGATTACAAGGATCTATATATAACCTCCTCCCTGGAGAATGGACAACCGAAAAGTGGGTGAAGGGAGACGTCTGACAGTGTAAGATATGACAAAATAATAATTTGTAAATTATCAAGGGTTCATGAGGGAGGGGGGAACATGGAGGGAGGGGAAAAATGAGGAGCTGATGGGGTTGGGTGGAGAGCAGATGTTTTGAGAATGATGAGGGCAATCAATGTACAAATGTCCTTTACACAATTGATGTATGTATGGATTGTGATAAGAATTGTATGAGCCCCTAATAAAATGATCAAAAAAAGAGAAACATCTGTAATTCTGTTAATAATCAGAATGTGGAATGTATGAAGTGTGAATGTAGGCAATTTGGAATTGAATCCATAAAGATTGATATCTTAGGCAAGTTTAAGTTGAAATTGTCTCGTATGAATATACTGGGAAATGGTGGTCACTTTGAATATACCAGGAAAGGCAAATTGAAGAGGGAAAATGGCACATTGAACATCAAAAGGCCTATCTCACCATCTGGCCAAAAATACAACCCCGTGAAAGGATAATAGCTATACATCTACCAGGAAGATCACGTACTACAACTATTATTCAAATTGATACACCCTTCAATGATGACAAAGATGAAGAAATTGAAGATATATTTTTCAGAAATTTTGATTTCTGAAGTTGATCAAACATACAATCAAGATGAGTTGACAAATAATGGTGATGAGCTAGAAAAAGTTGGAAAGAAAAATGGATGTGTTAAGTGACCCTAGGCAGCACAGAATGAAACACTGCATGGTCCTATGCCATCCTTACAATTACCATGCCTGAGCCCATTGATGCAGCCAGTGTGGCAACCCATTTCATTCCGTCTTCCATTATTTTTTCACCATCCTTTGACTTCTTTACCAAATAGGATGCCCTTACCCTCAGAGTGGTCTCCCTCCCCTATGTCCAAAGTGTATAAAACGATGTCTTGCCATCCTTGCCTCTAAGTAGCACTTTGGCCTTATTTCTTTGAACACAGATCACTTTACCCTTTTAGCAGTCCATGGTAGTTTCCATAGTCTTCTCCCGAACTACAAGTTGAATGCATCAATTTCTCTATGCGCTTCCTTAGTCAACGTCTACCTTTTATGGAGACAAGAATTGCTTGGGTCAGGTGTACCTTAGTCCTCAACATAAACATCCTTGCTCTTCAATATTCCAAACAGATCTTGTACAGCAGATTTACCTAATGCACTACAACTTTTGATCTCTTGACTGCTGCTTCCATGGCCATTGACTGTAGATCCCAGTTAGACAACACCCTTGACAATTTCAATCTTTTCTGCAGTTATCATGATGGTACCTATTGGTCCAGTTAGGAGGATTTTGATACTCCTTACATTGAGGTGTAATCCATATTTCAAGGCTACAAACCTTGATATTCACCAGCAAGTACTTCATGTCCTCCTCACTTTTCAGCGAGCAAGGTGTGTCCTCTGCATAACCTAGGTTGTTAGTAAGCCTTCCTCCAATCCTGATGCCTCACCCTTCTTCACATAATCCAGCTTCTCTGATGATTTTCTCAGTATATAGTTTGAACACGTATGGTGAGAGGATACAACCCTGATGACTAACTAGTATTCCCTTGCTTGGCTTGCACAATCCTTGATTTGTATACAAGTTCTGTCTGAACACAATGAAGTGTTCTGTAACTTCTTAAGGTTACTCACAGTTTATTTTGGTCCACACAGTGAAACCTTTGAATAGTCAATGAAACACAAGTAAATATCGTTATGTGTTCTCTGCTTTTAGCCAAGATTCATCTGACTTCAACAATGATATCCCTTGTCCCAAGTCTTCTTCTGAATCTGGACTGAACTTCCCTGTCATTGTGCTGTGTCAAAAGAAGGAGAAAAATTTTGGAAGGTGGGATAGACCAGCCCCCTTTCTATCACCAAAAACCTACAGTCTTGGTGATAAAAATCACACAATAGAATTTTGCAAGACCAATTCCTTTTTCAAGGGAGCTCTGCTCACATCGAAGGGCAAATGGACAGTAAACCACATGGTTGGTAGTTCAAACCCACTAGTTACTCCATGGGAGAAACATGAGGTTCTCCTGCTCTCATAAAAATTTATACCTTAGAAGACTTGGGTCACTATGAATTAGAATCAACAAGACGACACTGGATTGTTTGGGGGGTGGGAAGTTAATAAATGTTTCATTGAAATACATCTTTTTCCAACATAAATGTTGATTATATAAATAGACCCCTCCAGATGGAATGCATAGGAATAAAATTGACTACTACTGGTAGACAAAGGCAATAGGAAACTCATTGTCATTTGTTAGAAGCAAGCTAGAGGCTAACTGATGGAACATACCCATCAATTACTCATTCAAGTTGAAGTTAAAGAAAATTAAAACTAGGTCACAAGTACAAAGTATGGCCTTGGTTATATCTCACTTGAATTTAGAGATAATCTCAAGAATAAATTTGATGCATTGAATACTAATGGCCAAAGACAAAATAAGTTCCAGGATGCCATCAGAAATATCATATTTGAAGAAAGCCAATGATCATTACAAAGTCAGGAAAGAAAGAAAAAAAAAACAAATCAGAAGATATTCTTTAATTTCTTTTGAACAGAGCGAGTAGCTAAAGGACATCCTGCTTGGGATTATAGAGAGTCAGTGAGAAAGAGAAGACACTCAATGGTTGGGTTGTCATAATGGCTGGGACAATAGGCTCACAATGACTGTGAGGGTGGCACAGGATTGGGCTGTTGCATAGAGGAACTCTGAATTGAACCTCAGAGAGATGGCACCTAACAACAACTTAGTTGTGTGTGCACCTCTCCCCACAATCAGATTGACAATTATTTTGGTTGCTGTTTTTGTTACATGCAGTTCAGTAGATTCCCATTCATAGAGACCCTATATACAACAGAATGAAGCATCGCCTGGTCCAGAGCCAGTCTTACAATCAATCTGATGGTTCAGCCCATCATTGCAGCCACTGTAGAAATCCATGCCATCAAGGTCCTTCCTCTTTTCCACTGCCCCTGTGGTTTACCAAGAAGTGACATTCTTCCCCAGGGACTGGTCTCTTCTGATAGTATATCCAAAGTACTCAAGTCTTGCCATCCTTTCCCCAGAGTGACCCTCTGTATGTTTCCAAGACTGTAACTGTTTATGGGAGCAGAAACACTAGTCTGACTGATCCAGTTGTGAGGATTTGGGTTTTCTTTACATTAAGTTACAATCCATACTAAGGGCTGCAATCCATACTGAAGTGCTTCAAGTTCTCCTGACTTTCAGCAAGCAAGGTTGTGCCATCTGCATCCCACAGGTTGTTCAATCTTCCTCTAATACTGCTGCCAGCTCCTTCGTCATATATCCAGTTTCTGTGACGATTCACTCAGCATACAGATTGATTAAATATAGTGAGAGGATACAACTGACGCACACACTTTTCTAGATTTTAAACCATGCCGTATTCCCTTGTTCTGTTTGCATAACTGCCTCTTGATCCATGTACAGGCTCTATATTAGGACAATGATGTTTTCAGGAATTCCCATTTTTCTCAAGGTCATCCGTAGTTTGTCATGATCCACACAGTCGAATGCCTGGTAAACATCTGTCTGGTATTTTCGGCTTTCAGCCAAAACCATTCTGACATTAGCAATGATATCCCTTGTACCACGTCCTCTTTTGAATCTGGCATGGACCTCTGTTGGCTGTCTGTCAATGTACTGCTGCAATTATTATTGGATTATCTTCAGCAAAATTTCATTTAAAGTGATAGTATTGACATTGCTCTCTAATTTGCACAGTTTGAAATTGTGCAAATTAGTCACTTTTTTCATCCAATAAAAACTACCACATTATCTTATAGATAAGATTGCAGTAAAGTCTCTGAAGAGAAATACATTTAAAACAAAAACAATGCTCCAATTTCTTTAGTTAAGACTCAGTGCAACTATACGGTTAAAGGTCAAAAGAACAGATGAGGTGGATAAAAGATAAAAAGAACTGAAAATAAAACAAAACAAACTGAACCCACTGCTCTTGAATTAGTTACATTGCATAGTGACCCTATAAGATGGAACTGAACTGCTCTATTGGGTTTCTAAGACCATACATTTCTTTGGGAGCTAGCAGTCTAATTTTCCTCCTGTGGAGTGGCAAGTCTGCTGGCCTTTCTATTAGTAGTCCAACCCTGAATTCACAGCATTGATAGAGATCTTAGGAAGAAGCATTGGGATTATTTAATTTAGCCCCCAAACTGCAAGATATACACCTTTCGAAAAGGGGAGGGGAATTGTGTGAGAGTAATTCAATTGTAATGTATTTAATGAGCATAATTGAAATACATGTGACAAAATATGCAGAGTAACACTTTTTCTGTTATTTTCTTTTTAAAGGGGGAAGGGAATTAGGAACAGATTCTAACAGGAAGTATAAGGTAGAGGATGTGATAATGCGCTACAATTAATATGTGCGGTCATTTGGGGTATGGTAAAAGAGTTATGAAATAGGAAATCTATGCCCCTCGGCAGAATGGTGGGACAGATGGTAAAGACAAAGTGAAACAGAGCATTATGTAAATGCTTTAAGACATAAAACACATGATTCACAAAAGCCGATGTTGGATTACACAATAGGAAGAAGTATGTACCTAAGGCGCCAGCAAAGAAGATGCAGACAAAGAATAAACAGAAAAAAGTAAGTTATGAGAGATCAAAGGAGACATATAAACAAATTTAATATGCCAAAATATATGGAGAGCAGCATCAAAGTGTTCTTTATTTAAAAAAATTTAATTCAATGTTTGATGGATTTTATTAGACACAACATAAGCTAAAAACAAAAAAGTTCCTCAACCTAAAATTCACACTTTAAAGAAAAATCACATCTAACTGTAAACCATAAAAATATGGTTTTTGAGAAGAAAGCATCAGAGAAAAACTATGATCTCTGGCTAATGTCATGTCTAAGACATGAACCATAAGAGAAAATGTTGAAAGTTAGATTTTACAAACACTTAAAACTTTTGCTGTGTGAAAGATCCTATAAGAGGGGGAAATGGAAAATTACAAATAAGCTAAAAATTCAGAAAATCACAATTCTTACAAAGAACTAAGTAATCCCAGCAGAAAATCAATAGTTAAAACACAAAAACAATGCAATAAATAATGGGCCAAATATAGCAAATAAGCACCTGAACAGATGTTCAACATCATTAGTCATTAGTGAAATGCAAAATAAAATCACACTAAGATACTACTACAAAATGATTCAAATGACTAAAAGTTTAAATAATTCTGGAATAATCGAATGATAATGAGATGTGGAGAAAATTAATTTCTCGCCTATTGTCAAAGCACATATAAAATATTACAACCACACTGGAAAACAGTTTGGAAGTTCTCATTAATATAAAGCTAAACTCTATTCTGTGATCCAACCTTCACATTTCTGACCATATAAACTAGATAAATGAGAGTTAAGTTCACACAAAAACTTTTAAATGAATGTTTACTCATTACAGTAGCCCCAAACTGGACATCAACCAAATGACCTTCAGAAGACGAATAGATAAACACATTATGGAATATCCATACAATGATATATTGCTTGGCAATAAAAAGTAATGAACTATTGATACACATAACAGTTGAATGAATCTCAAAGGCATTATGCTGAATGGAAAAAAGATCAAATGGCCACAGGCTGCATGATTTTATTTACATAACACTCTCAAATTGACAACATGGAATGATGAAGAACAGTTCGGTGCTGGAAGTAAGGGTGTCAAAAATATGGAAGCAAAGGTGTCGCATGTGTGTCCTCCTTGGATATTGGCTTTAGAGCGAATGTATACAATAGATCAAGTGCTAAATTATACAAAAGGAGCGCATAAAACATTTTGTATATGACTGTTAAGTATAGGTCTCAATGATACTGTCTCAAAGTATGTGTTTCTAAGCTGTGAAGTAAGTGGTAAAGAGGGTTGAGATGGAGGAATAAAGCATTAAAGGTGACAAAGACTCGTATACTAGAGATCTGGCATCCTAGCAGGGCTCAAATTGTGCTCCTTTTAGGTGGTCCTTGAATTTTGGGGGACAAACAAAAGCCCAAAGAAGCAAATTTAGTGTGTTTGGGGTAAGGTTTCATAAAGAATATCTCCTGGGATAGCCCTTGTTAGCCTCGAAGGATAAACAGGTGATTCCTCTGCTCAACTTTCCTGGCCTTCTCCTTGCCAATGTAGTTTTGGATTTTATTAAAACTTCTTCGTCATATGTCCCATGATTGTCCTGAGTCTTTTGAGAAAAAAAATCTATCAAGATTACCCCGTTTGGGATCCCAAATGTGGTCACCATAACTCTCTGAACTTACCTCTTGCTTTGAACCAAATGGGCCCTGGAGAGACTCTTACAGGCACTTTTGTGGTTTTATCTTTTCAGAAAGGGTGGACTCCCTGATAACTGGCAGCCCTTGATAATGTGGAAGAACCTCATCCAATCACTTGAAAACCTTAAAGGCATAACTGGAGGTCTCCCAGAAAAACACTGTGGGGCAAGGGTGTAGTATCGTTGTTCCTGCACATCCCTCCTGCTGTCTGACATGTGGACTTTGGACTTGTTCATTTCCAAAGTTGCGTGAGCCAATTCCTAGTAAAGATAACAGCACTGATAGTCCTGGGCACACTGTGGCACACCAGCACCTTGTGATAAAAACAAACAAACAACCTCTCTGTGGATCATTAACTTTGTTTCCAAATTGTCCAAACACTGAACTATTCCATAATGTAATGTAATAAAATTAGTTTCCATTAAGTAATTGAATGTAATCCAATACACCGCTCTATTGAAAAGGAAGTTTCCTTAGTGTGTGCTCTGCCTCCACTCACTTCCCCCCCCCTTCTCTCAGCATAAACTCCCCTCCTTTCCTCTCCTCATGACTCCGGTCATGTGACCTGAAACTCTTGATATGCAAACATAGAGAAGTCTGCAGCCTAACAAATGACCTAAGAATGGTGTACTCCTCAGCCCTTTGTAATCCCATGAGCTCCTTGTAACCACCCTGTTGAATGACATATGAATTTGGAATTTGCAAAAAATTTGGAATTTGACCTGAGAGGATTATCTTCTGGCACTGTCCCTGCCAGGACTCTGCTTCTGTTCATCTGGCCTTTCGTGTCTGACAATGGTCCCATGCTACCCATAGAGCGTTCAGTGGCTAGTCCTCTGAAGTGGACAGCCTATTCCTTCTCAAGGAGGACTGGAAAGGGAATTTATTAGAGAGGCAAAAGGGAATTTATATCTTCAAGGAATAGCCAGCTTAAGCAAGGTGCTGAAATTGAGGATCTAGATCAATTTGCTGATTTGAAAAAGAATTCCAAAGCATACGGTGGAAGTCGGATCAAAAAGGAGTGCAAGAGCCATTCTGGGAGATGGACACAGACTCTAGGTGGAATCGACTGGTTGGCATTCTTCTGGTGACCTGGATAAAGACAACTATTCATTTCCTTGGGATTAATCCTTACAGTCTCAATTTTGGGATTTGACTCTCTGTGGTGC
The DNA here is from genome assembly GCF_000313985.2 of Echinops telfairi. Taxonomy (NCBI): domain Eukaryota; kingdom Metazoa; phylum Chordata; class Mammalia; order Afrosoricida; family Tenrecidae; genus Echinops; species Echinops telfairi. Next base: position 39,954,244 of record NW_022103899.1, on the reverse strand, counting down.
TTTATGGTGATAAGGATATGAACATAGTTAATAAGATCATAGTTCTGATAATGAACTATGACGTAAATTACTGATGTAAATATCACTAAAACTTCAAGCATATCATTTTGTCACTTGCCTAGAAATGAGCCGGGAGAGAATACAAGCAATGAGTAAGAGGTGACTGTATATACAATAACATGTGTTTGTTACTTAGCTATGCTATTTCTGTGAGATTTACAACTTGTAATGAATATTAAGCATGTAAGCACTATCTTTTGGTTGCAGACATAAAATTCATTATTGGAATTTTGCATACAGCTATTAAATATTAACTCACATATGCAGAATAGTAAAGGTAATTTTTTTCTGACACATTAATACTCCCCAAAATTTACATTTAATTTATCAGTAAACATAGAAATATATAATGAAAATATATGTCATGTATAAGTTGGAAAAACCCTATGCTTTTACAAATTTTTCATAAATCTGGGCCAAGCCAGTATAAGAAAACATACTTCAAATGTCTGCTTATATGGTTTTTGTATGTTTTGTGTTTCTAGGTTAAACATTGCCTCTTTTAAAAGGTATATTTAGTTTAAAACATTTGCATTTCTCCAAAAAATTAATTCTTGGAGCCATGAATGATAAATTTCACTTGTACATGTAACCAGGCAATACTACATAAAATAAGTATTACTAACTCATATGAAATCCTCTAGGATAATTTTAAATGTTTTCATTGATTACCACACATAAGCAAAAATGGTTTATGGATGTTTCAGAATATGTCTGTATATTTAATAAATAATGCAATTTAGGTATGTATTTTATTAACAGGAGGTAAAAGCACATGAAACAGAAAGCAGGGTGGGTTACAAAATTTTGTTATAGAAATTTTAATAATTGTTCTTGCGAAATAGCATTTCAGATTGTGCCTTGGTAATATATTGTTCTTTCTTATGCAAACAAACCAAACTTATATAAAACCCCAATCAAACTGAACAGAAAATCTCACTCTTCATGCTGGCACATCTTTCAACAATCTTAATGTGATGTCTAGTACGTGATCCTGGGAGCCTTGGTGGTGAGTGAGTTATTGATTGGCCAGCGAACCTCAAGGCTGGCTTTTCGAACCCATCGGCCACTTTGTAGGAGAAAGAAGAGCCTTTCTGTTTCTGTAAAGAGTTAACCAACTACGGTCTCACTGCCAGTCCATGCCGATACATAGTAACCCCATAGGACAGGCCCTGGCTCTCCTGTGGGATTCTGAGAATGTAATGCTCTAAAGGAATACCTTGTCTTTCTCTTGTGGTGTGGCTGGGGGCTTCAGATTACTGACTTTGTGGTTAGTAGCCCTGTGTGTACCCACTTCTCCACCAGGGTTTCAGCTTCATAAAACCACAGCGGCAGCTCCACTCTGATGTTTAAGTCACTGGGCGTTGGAATCAATTCTATGACACTGAATTTAGTGTAGTTTTTTGGGATGTGATTTGTACCCACAGGCTACTGATAAAATTCAAATGATACTGAAAATTATCTTTGGCAAGATGAAACTCGGCACCATTTTTCATCTCTCCCTCTTTGGTGGTTGATTATCTATAACTCTAAGTCCTTTTTACTCACAATACCTCAGAAAGATGGTCACTCTTGGTAAGAGTGACTCCACGTTCTACAGGCAAAATTGTGTTTCCCATCAATAGGCAACTCAGAGAACTTCTCTTAGGATTTTTAAAGCATGGATAACAGCAGACGTGTTCCCCATCGTGGTAAGTTTTAAAAGGGAAAAAAAAGCTGTCCTGTCTCATTTAATGCTGAATTTCTAGGTCCAGGAATATGACTTTAACCAAAGTTTGGTATATATTGAAAAATTGCATGAATAACAAATCTTTTCTTATGCTAGTTTCTTAAAGTTGCTGTAAAATGGGGGTTTAAAATAATGGAAATTTATTCTCGTAGTTTTGGAGGCGAAAATTCTTAAAACAAAACACCATCCTGGTTATCCTCCCTACAAACTTCTACGGGGAGATCCCTACTCGCCTCTTCCAGATTCTGCTAGCTCCCAATGTAGCAGCAGATCTCCAATTTCATCCTCATTTTTTATATGATTGTCCTGGTCATTGTCTCCTCCCACTTTGTGAAGCTATCATCACATTGTAAAAGATGTCCCTATGTGAATTTAACAAAGGCATAAGCAGGAGGCTACTTCCAGATAAGATGATCTTCACACATACCAGGATTTTGGACTTAGTTATAATGGATGCAAGTTATAGCAATGTCTAAATAAGGAAAATCGTTTTTAGCCCTTTCCACTGTCAACACTAATAAATTATTCCAGAAACTATACACCAAACTAGAGGGGATGCTTTGTTTTATAAGGCGAAGTTCTGTTTGATTTTTTTTTTTCAGGTCCCAGACTAGGTTGTAAGGTGAACGCCTGTAAAGTGAGAGGACTATCATTCTATCTTCCTTTACTGAAGATGACCTGGTCCATTTGCTGCCAATGCTTTTAAACAAATCATGTTCTCAGTGTTACTTAACAGAATCATGGGCACACACCCATGTCACTAAGTGTGAAGTTTAATTATTTAAATTCCTGTGGAACTTAAATTTCCCAGGGTTTTTTTCAAGGGAATAACCTAAACTTTGTTGTCTAAATAGGAAGTATTTCCCATCTAACAATAGGGTTGAATCCCACCCAAATTATTTGACTTGATATGCTTACAAATTCAATACATTTTAATAGTAATTGAATCACATATCAGTTTCCTTTAGTTGAAAACTGTTTCAGAAATTCTAAGCCTATGTGGCAGAGGCATCGTAATGGCTGATTGATATTTTAAATGGTTTTGAAATAACTGGGGTTAGGAAGTAAATAATAATGCTGTAAATGAAATATTTTGATGATGTACTATTTAAAATATATATGAGAGTAAAATATTTATAATTCACTTTAAATTAAGTTTTGAACTGGACATTTAAACTCACTAAATTAATTTAAATTTATGTATATAATGGGTATTCAAAATTTGGCAGAACAATCTCATTATCTTTTAATTTCACTTTTCCATAAACATTCTAAAGCTTGCTTGTATATACAAATATGCATGTATGCTTATATACATATATGATTAAATCTTAAATATGATACCTATGATTTTAGCATTTTACTTCATGTGTGCTATGTTACATATATCAGTGAACATATGTCAATGAAGGAGTACATTGAAACTCGTTTTGTCATTAGCATTGAAGTGGGCTAAGGTTAATCTACTGACAAGGATTTTTTCTGTTTTTTTTGTTTGTAAGAGTGTGTAGCTTTTATAAATGTGGTAGGTTTTATAAGCAAAAGTGTTCACTTTGACTGCTATTAAGGAGTTCTAGTGCCACTGTTGACATGTGACCCTTAAGGTCGCCAGTTCAAACCTGCCAGCCACTTGGGAGAAAGGGGAGATTGTCTGCTCCCATCAAAGATGGGCTTGAAGCAATGGCAGGGATATTTTGGAAAATAATCATGTTATTGTAAGATGTATAGTATACTTAATTTTATGATAATATTCTTTAATTTCATCAATACCCAAATTGTGTCAAATATACATAAGTTCCAGAGATCCCTGATAATGGGGGACAGACAGCCGAAAAGTGGGTGAAGGGAGACGTCGGATAGGGCAAGATATGATAAAATACCAATTTATAGACTATCGAGGGCTCATGAGGGAGGGGGGAGTGGGGAGGGAGGGGAAAAATGAGGACCTAATGTCGGGGGTTTAAGTGGAGAGAAAATGTTTTGAGAATGATGTACAAATGCGCTTTATACAATTGATGTGTGTATGGATTGCGATAACAGTTGTATGAGCCCCTAATAAAATGTTTAAAAAAAAAAGATATTGGTACTAAATTAAATGCCAGCAGTTTGAATTCACCACATGGCAGCTTGTTTCCATAAAGTTTTCAGGCTTGCAAAGGCTGTGGGGTACTTCTACCGTGCCCATAGTATTGCTGTGAGACAGAATCCACTGAGCAATTTAAAACTATATATATAACCTGATTTATAAGAAGGCAAATAGAAAATATACCTTATTTATCACAAGTTACATGTGTATTGTACCTCTCATTCCTATGAAATAATATGCTATATGAGTCTATGGGACTGTGATTTAAAATCTCAATGACTTCTATCTGTCTTATTTATTGATCTATGTATGTATATAAAAGAAGGTTCCTATCAAGTTTATTGCCATGGACTCTGTTGCTTCAGGCATTCTTTGCACATGCACACAAAGCCAGCTTCTTGATATTTTGAATCATGCTATGACTTGCAAAGGAAAATATGAGATTTTAAATTGAATATACTGTATTTATAAAGTAAGTATCATTGAACAATCCTTAGTAAGTATGCACCGCATTTGTGAGGAGATGACAGGGGAAAATATGGCATGTTTTCTTTTTTCATTTCTCATGTGTTTGTTTAATAAAACTCAGGTATTACCAAAAGCCTGTTTTTCAGGAGGGATTATTTTTAATATAAATAAAAATCAGAGAATATATAATACATTATTCTCATAGTCAAAGAGGACAAAGTGATCACAAGAGGCTAGTTTGTGTATCCTACTATTCTTGTCATGTAACATAATTATTTTAAACATTTTTTGAAGTCTCTTCAGATACCCCAGTTGCCTTTATGAGTACAAGAAGGCAGACTGGAGGGCTCTGCAGTGCCTAATGTACCCTCATCCATCCTGTGAGTTTTAATGATGATTAGTTTATTATGTTTTCAAACATTAATATCACACAATATGTACTTCACAGTTATTGTGGACAACCTTACTAAATGAATCATAAAGAACTTAGCATTTATTAGTTGAGTACTTTTATTATGTTAACTAGGGGTAGTAAATGCCATTTTTAGGAGACCCAGTGGCATGGTAGGCTCTGAGTTGGGTAGCTAACTTCCGGGTCAGTATTTTGAAACCAGCTGCTCAGCGGGGGGGAAAATGACACTTTCTTTGCCCAATCTTGGAGCCCCACAAGGAGAGTTCTATTCTGTCCTATAGTCTCGGTGTTCACTATACTCCTCTATGAATCAGAGACTATTGGATGTCAATGAGAAAGAGAAAGGAATGTTAGTTTTAACACATCTTTGCTGTTGGTCTTCTTGATAGATGCCATTGAGTTAGCCAGTGTCTGGTGACTGTAAGTCCAACAGAACCAAACACTCCCTGGTCCTCCAACATCCTCAAAGCCATTGCTATGTTTGAGACCATCATTATACCACCATTTCAACCTATCTTGTTGAGGATCTTCCTCTTATTGTTGTCCATCTATTTTTACCAAGCATGATGTCTTTCTCCAAAATACATGAAATTGGCCCTATCTTCCTGGCTTCTAAGGAAAACTCTGGCTACACAGTTACAATAGTTACAATTGGTTCTTTCTTCTAGCCGTCCATGTTGATATTCATTACTGGCACTATAGTTAAAGAAAACAAATCTTTGGCCTTCCTTATCCATTGTCCAGCTTTCACAAGCACATGAGGAGATAGACAACTCTCATGGTTTAGGTCAGGTGCATCTTAGTCCTCAAAGAAGCATCTTTGATTTTTGTCATATTGAAGAGATATTTTGTAGCAGATTTTCCTAAATCAATATGATGTTTGATATCCTGACTGCTGCATACAAGGGCACTGGTTGTGCACTCAAGTAAAATAAAATCCTTGACAACATTCAATATTTTCTGTCTGCGATCATGTTGTGCACCGGTGCAGTTGTAAAGACTTATTTTCTTTAGGGTAAAGTGTAATCCGCACTGCAGTCTTTGACTTCATCAATAAGTACTTCAAGACTTCTTCACATTCAGAAAAGTAAGTTTGGTGCATCTGCCTATTATAGGGTATTAATGAATCTATTTCCAATCCTTCTGATATATCCTTCTTCATATAGTCCAGATTCTGGAAGTATTTGCTCAACATACAGATTGAATAAAGATGCTAGATGGACACATCACTTATACATCCCTTTCCTGATTTATAAATAAAGAAGACCGAAGAAGAACTGATGCGTTTGAATTATGGTGCTGGAGAAGACTATTGAAAGTACCCTGGATTGTTAAAAGGACAAATCTCTCTGTCTTAGAAAAAATATGACTACAATGATCCTTAGTGGCAAGGATGGCAAGACATTGTTTTACCTACTTTGGGCATGCTGTCAGAAGAGATCAGTCCCTGGAGAAGGACACCACGTTTGGTAAAGTTCAAGGGGAAGAGGATAAGAGGAAGGCCCTTAAGGAGATGAACGGACACAGTGGTTGCAACAATGGGCTCAAGCACACAACAATGGTGAAGCTGGAGAAGGACCTGGTAGTCTTTTGTTCCGCTGGGCATGAGGATGCCTCACAGCATCAATAACAACTCTTGATTCTATTTGAATGACTCTATTTGTCCATCTTTGTTCTACATAACAACAGTTAAGCGTTCTGGAATCCCATTCTTCACAAATTTTTTCATAATAGTTTTATGATCTACCTAGTTGGATATCTTTGCTTAGTCGATAAAACACATGCAAATGTCTTTCTAGTATTCGCTAATTTTCAGACAAGATAAATCCACCGGTAGTCATGATAGTCCTGGTCCAGTGTCCTCCTCTGAATCTGACTCGAATTTCTGGCAGGTCTCTGCTGATGTACTGCTGCCACTTTGTTTTAATCTCCCTTCAACAAAATATTATTATTTTGTGACATTAATGATATTGCTAAATGATTTATACAATCTGGTGGATAATTTTTTTTATTATGGTCTGGGTGTGGATTTCCTCCAGGTAGTTCTTTTCCAAAAATCTCGGCCTGGACATTTGCTTGTTAAAACATTTCCTTCATTATTCTCATAACTCCTAGATCCTTTTTCAAAAATTCTGTTTTTTTCAGAAATGCCTTCAGCAGAGCTTAGGTTTCTTCCTTTAGCACTATTGGTTCTTGGTCATCTGTACCTCTAGAGATGACTGAGGCCAACCAATGACTTTTTTTGCTATGGTTACTCCATATATTGCTTCCATCTTCTTTGGAAGTTTCCTGCTGTGTTCTACATTTCCCATTTTCCTGTCATCAATTCAGATCTGACTAAAAGCCACCCTAGAAGGCAGAGTTGAGCTGCCCCTCTGATTTTTTGAAACTGAAGATCTTTGTGGGATTAGACAGCTTCATCGTTTCTCTGGGGATGGCTGATGAGCTCAAACGGCTCTCTTTGCAGATAGCAGCTCAACACGTAACCACATACCTCCATGGCTCCTTAATTGGCATATAAGATTCTTCAATGTTATAATTCAAAACTTGAATATCTTCCTTAGTTCACTGAGCTTGAACATGCTCAGTGTGTTCTTTCTTTTTGGTTTTCTAACTCGGTAGTTTTGCATATGTCATTATAATGTTACTTTGTCTTCTCGAAACGTGCTTTTAAATGTTCCGCTCTACTTCATCGAGCATCCCATTCATATTAATTATTCTATGTTCAAGAACAATTTTCTGAGTCTTCTCTGAGATCTATTTTGAATTTCCTTTTTTCCTGTTATAATGACTTTTTACTTTCCTCATGCATGATGCCCTTGTTGCCATCCCAAAACTCATATCCTTTTCAAATATCAGCATTTAGTGCCTCAAATATACTATTGATATGGTCGCTAAATTGAGGAGGGATATACTTAAGGTTATATATTTTTGGCTTTGGCAGACTCGTTTTTTCTTAACTTTCTCTTGAATTGACACATGAGTCATTGATGGTCTCTTCCACACTTGGCTTTTGGCCTTGTTCTGACAACATTGAGATGTAGTCAGTTTGACACTTGTCTGTTATCTCTGGCAATGACCAAGTTCACAGTCATTCTTTAGGATGTTAAAAACGGTTATTGTGTTAGGTGGGTTCTCTAGAGAAATGAGACCAGGACACTTATGAATATATATATACACACACACACAGGTTTATACAGCAAGAAGGAATATAAAAGCTAATTAAGTCCACACAGCAACACAGAAGGTTCAATTCAACTCACTTATGTGGAACAGTTAATATACTGGATGTCCTTCAAATCACGTGGGCTTCCAGGTCCAGGATCAAGGAAGCAGACAGCAGAGTCCTCCCTGAGGCAAGGCAAGCAGAGTCTGCCCACAGGCAATAAGCAGCAAGGTGGGTCAGCAACAGTCAGTAGCTTGGGAGCTTAGCAAAGATGGGATGATGTTGAACACAAGCAATGCAAGGCTACAGAATCCACCAGCCTCAAGCTCATCAATGAACCCACCAGTAATGTGGCAAAGCAGGTCTCAAAGGAGCCTCAAGCTCTAGCAACATGATCCACAGGCTGACCTAGTGGTGCAGCTCACAGGTTGAGTTAGAGAACTTAGCTACAGCAGCAGCATGAACACTCCAGCACGCTCCAATTACCAGAGAGTGAGAGAGATGGGGGCAGGCTTTGCAGAACCATTTATCTCTTTGCCCTCCAGTCAAATTGCAACCTGATTAATCCCACATATTGGCCAGGTTGGCACAATAAACCTATCACAATGATTTTCATGATAAGTCATTGATCTTGCAGAATTTTTCCATATGATCTGTGGCATGGTTTTTTTTCTAATTAAAGCCATATTTTCCAACTACTGATCCTACAATCCATTTCCAACTTTTACAACCAAACACAAGAAATTATTAATGCAACTTGATTGCATATTTGATTAATTTCAGACTGTAGGGGTTTGTAAGTCTTTAATTTCTTAATTTTGGCCTTTGTGTTTGCTGTACAAATTTGAGTAATAGTCATATTAGCTAGCTTTCCTTGTAAGCATATGCATATCATCTTTATAATGACAGTATTGTATGTGAGGACAGAGCCTCAATTGTTCTTTTTGGTGATGAAGGTGATTTGCCATACTGGGAATATACATCTTATGATTATCAAATTCCAAATGGCCACTACCAGTCCACTTCAGTTCACCAGTGTCTAGTATAATGATCTTTATGTGTTACACTTTATTTTGACAAGTTTCAAATTTCATTGCTTCCTACATCCTATATTCCACATTCTCATTAATGGGCGTTTACCACTGTTTCTTCTCATGTTGAGTCATGTCACATTAGCAAGTGAAGATTTTGAAAGCTCTTCTCTAACCACCAAATCATTAAGGTAGACAGTGCTTTGAGGAGGCAGCTCTGGCCTAAAGCTATTTTGAGTGCTTTCTGACCTGAAAGCCATCTTTTGGCATTACATCTGAAAAGGTTTTGGTGCTAATCATAAGGTTTCCATTGGACAATTTTTTTTTTTCATAAGTAGATTGTTAGTTCTTTTTAAGGTGTCTCAGTCTGGAAACTTGGCTGAAACTTCTTTACTATGTGTGTTAGTCTGGATACTTCAGAGAAACTAATCCACAGAAACTCATACGTATACCAGACAGTTTTATATAAAGGCTAAGTGCACATCAAGAAAACATCCCAACCCAGTGCTGCCCAAACCTACAAGTCCAACATTAACCTATATGTCCAACACCAATCCACAAAATCCTCCTCTATCTCACAAAACACACGCAATGATGCCGACTGCAGGAGGAAAGCCGAGTCAGTGAACATGTAAACATCTCAGTACTGTCAGGGGTCTCCACATGGCTGCTCCAGCACCCAGGGCTGCATCGGGTGGGTCCATGTGGCTTCTCCTCAGGGATGTCTTGCAGGAAGTGAGCCTTGCCAGCTGAAGCAGGGAACTGATTAAGGCAGCTGCACCCTAGTCTCTATGCATCTTGATGGTATATTTGATCAATGTCCAACTGAAATAGTTGGTAGAATACTTCAATTTTTTCACCACTAGCTTTTATGGTTGGTGCATAAAAATGAGTTAATAATTCTGTTGACTGGGTTTCCTTGAAGGCAGATAGATATAACCCGATTACAGATAGAATTTTACTTCATGACGGATTTGGCAAGAACCTTTCTACAATAAATGCCACTCCATTCCTTTTGATGGTGCATTTCCTGGCATAGTAAATCATATGATTTTCTGCTTCAAAATGGCCAATAATAGTACATTTCAGCTAACCAAACCCTAGGGTATTGATGTTCATGTGTTCCTTTTCATTTTTGACCACTTCAATTTTTCTTAAATTCATAGTGTAGTGGGTTACTATTGAGCAAGGTCATTAGTGGAAACTCACCAGTAGTTCCACAGGAGAAGGAGGAGGCTTTTTACATTTACAGTCTCTGAAACCCACAGGGGCAGGTCTACCCTGTCCTATAAGATAAATATGAAGTGGAATCAGCTCAACGGCAGTGAATGTTTTGATAGCTTAGTGACTATAACACTGCATGTCACAGAGTAAGTGGTCAATATATATTTATTAAATCTACAAACAAATAAATAACTATATGTGAAAACAGCATTGTGAGATCAACAACATGAAAGATACATTTGGCATTTGATCAGTTTGACTAAAATCAACAAAGTTGACTCTTAAATATTATATCTACCATTATATTGAGATATTAAAATTGTACTGTATTCTACTGAGGCAGCACTCAATTATGGAGAGATTAATATGTTATGGTTGCATGTTTTCTGACAATTTACATCTACTGTTAGAGGCATTAGACTTCATATAAAATAAATATTCAAGTTTATTGTTCCTCACCAGGTAGACTTCAGTAGTAGACTTCCTAAGCTCCTGAAGTATTGCAGCAAACATTAAATTTGGAAAGTTGGAAAATCAAAGGCAAAAAAGTAGATGTGCTTGAATAGTCACTTATTAGCAATACAGCATTTCTATTACTAATCTATCGAAATAATTTTGAGAAGATTACAAAACTCAGTTGCCTTACTAATTTGCCATGAGGAGAAAAGTTATCACCTAAAAATATTCAAAAGGTGCCTATATTAAATAAGGCCAATTAAAACAGTGTAACAAATAGACAGAAATAGAATGTATTGAGCAACATTAAACTTTTTTTCTTATTGGCCAAGATTCTAGAGATTGTTGAGATTATTTGAAGTTGGGAATAGGGTGGCTTGAATTCAAACAAGCCAGCAGTCACCCTGGCTTTTCAATAATTGGATTTTAAGGGAACTCTAGACACTGGCATTGATATCTCATTCTATTACAAGGCAGAAGGCCAGGGGCATGGCACACATCACATCAACTGCTAGTCCACTGTAGAGAGCTTAGGGGTCTGACTACACCAAACCAGAGAGCTGAGAAAGATCATTAGACAATCATCTGACTACTAATATGGAATAAGGGAGAATAGATTATCATAATCAACTAGGAGTTGAGTCATACTTTGCTATCTGGCCACCAAATATGTTTGTTGACCTCTCATTTGTATGTAGTGTGTTCACGGACTACCTGTCCCCCATCAGGAAAACGACCTAGTCACACTCACTTACTGCATGGATCTCACACTTGTTTTGTAGAGCAGGGACTTTTAAAGAAGAACTTCACTGGGAAGCCACACTCCATTCCCTGAATTTGCCCCTCCAGACTTATTTTTGTTCCCCAAACTCAATGAACATTTAAAATAAGCACAGGTTGCGTCCCCCACAGAGGCCAAAGCTGCTATTATGATCTAGTGTCACTTGAAAAGCACAGAATTATTTGGGAACGGGTTAAAAAGATGGAAACATCACATTCAGAAGTGTTTCTTCTTAGTTAGAGAATATGTCAAGACACAATAGCTTCATATTTTGGCATTTTTGCTGAATAAAGGTTTATATAATTTTGTGGTAATGCCTTTTGACTAATCTTCATATAAACTCCAATACATAAAATGGGGGGAAAAAACAAAACAGGAAACACAAGAGTAAATAGTCAAAAAATGATGGAATCCAAGACAAGCATTGCCAGGAACTCTGCCCTGACCCTGAAGAAATGCCCTTGGCTAAACCAGGGACCCTCTTTGGCAGCAGTGCATTTGCTTGTTGCTCTTGTGGCTGATGCTGTTTTCCATGGGGTGCTTTTTGTTGATTATGCTCGATGGCCCCATTTGAAATGGGTAATGTGTCTATGTCTTCTTTGGCAACTGTACAACATTCCGAGCATGCTTCAGTTGGATGCAATTTTTAAGTCCTGGAGATTCTTTTGCAGTTTGAAGAGCTAGGGATTGATTAAGGCTATAGCCACTTCTCCTTTTCAATATAATTCTTTCAGAAATGTAGTAGGTTTTTGGTAGGTTGGCCTGCAGTCAATTTAATTTGGCAGTAAACGAAGAGGACTTTTCTAAACATAGTTTTAAAACATCCTTTATATTTCTTTCTCAACCTGAAGACATTTAAAATTATACACTTGGAGCTAATGAAAACAATTTTATTTCTTACTGTCTCAGGTCCAGAGGCTGCTGTCTTCTGCAATTGTCCAGGATTCTTCCCATGATTGGTTACAAACTACTCAATCACTGTCTGCACAATGCATTATTAAAAAGTGCCTGGCGAACCCATTCTCAGCAACATTTTGGCTCTTTCCAATTCTTGGGCCCAGCTAACCAGGCCTAAGATCTGCCTTACAATATCACAGTGACAGTGTAGAATAGCTGCTCAGCCAAAAAACCTAGCTACCTTTTAAGAATACTAGTCAGGAGTTAACCAAAATATTTAATCTGATATTATGAACTGCAGATGCATTGCATAGTCTTTGACTACTTCAAAATTGCTACAAGAATTTGTTTGTAACCACATTGTGAGTAGTAGTGGAGTCTTATAATTTCTAAAGTCTATGTCACAGTCCCATAGTGTCTTTTCATGAATATTTATTGATTAATTTTATGCACAAATACCCCTCAAGAACACAAATCACTTTTTCAGCTGACTTAGACATTTTCTCATATTTCAAACCCATTTCCAATACTTTATAGATTTATGTTGGATAAAACAGCACAGCTTAACTTATTTCTTATAAATTGTGAAAGCAGTCACTA
>NW_022103899.1:39932340-39940791 GCF_000313985.2 Echinops telfairi | reverse complement strand
TTTGGGAGTTGAATTTTTTTTTTACATTAATTACATTTCTCACTGAACCAGCTTTCTGCTGAGGAGCTAATTAGATGGCCATGCCAGATAACATGCAACTCAGAAACAGTTGCAGACTACAGTTACCCCACCCACCCAAGGACAGCTAACGCCAACAAGGGGTCATCCAGGGAAGGAGACACAGTAAAGGAAGATAATATTTACCTAATCTGTTAAAAAGTAAAAGCTAATCAAATAAATTGTGATATTAAGACTTATGTGACATCAGGGAAAAGAATATATGACTCAGGATACCACAATTCACCAACCTTCATCTTATTATGGAGACTGACTGAGCCACTTTAAGTGACTTTGCCAATTCCAAAAGCATATGAAATTTGCCGTATCTACAGGAGATTGATCAGAGGCTAATCAGATAGTAGAGCCGAGTGTTTCGTTTATGACTCCGAAATGTTTATCAATAGCTGCAATAGAAACCATCAATATCTTAGTTGATATTTGCTAGTGTTTGTCCAACACCTCAGCTTTAAAACTGGTATGATTCTTCTGACCTTGAGGATGAAGATGAGCTTTTGATTTTGGCATTGATGATGTTTCTGAAGCTGAAGGATTTGGGCATTGATCAAGAATGATTTTGATTTGCTTTGTCATCATCTACTGGGCATCAATGGGAAGACAGTAACTGAATATAAGAGTCACGGAGGGAAATCATTAAGCACAAGTATCTGGAAAAATTTAGGTTCAGCTGAATCCATTTGAAATCAGTTTTTCATCATTGATCTTCAAAAACATTTGAAGATCGATTTTAGATGGGACCATTATTCTGTTGTAAGAATTCTCATAAGAACCAATGGTTGTGCAAAATGAAACAAGGTATTAGTATTAAAATTGGATCACCTATTATAGTACTTATATTTGGTCATTTGGTATAGAAGAATTTCAAATTAAAACTATATGCTCAATTATTTCTGGCAACTAAATGTTATATAAGTATATCTGAGAATTAAAAAATATTTTAAATTATCTCTATATCAGGTAGAAATTTTTCTAAAATTTTTGCTGTGAGATATATTTCCTCATTTGAACTATACCAAGCATTACTTAGTCATATAGTTTAGCTCAGGCAGCTTAAACTGTTTACCGATTAATTTCTTATATTTTTCAAGGTCCAGCCAAGATGTAATGTTGTTACTTAAGCAACTAATCAATGATAAGGAGAACATTAAGATATCATGAACAAAAGTTACTACAAGAAGCAGCTACCACTTCCAAAGAACCTTGAACGGAAGACTGTGGAACTGAACTTCGCTTGTCTGAGAAGATGGTACTGCTGGGTTAGTATTGGAGCGGGAGAATGGAGAGCTTGTAGCATCCAGACCACTAAGAAGACAGTGCCTACGAGCAGGGGCTAGTTTCTCTAATGAATGCATGATGAATCTGTGTCTGCGATGGCTCTTCTATCCATAATCTTGGTGACTTTGTGAGCAGGTTTTCCATTCTGCTGGGTATAGAAATATGCTATCTCAAAAGCCAAATAGGAGGAGTTCCTTGACCATCATAAGAGAGGCTTCTCCAGTCAGCACATGTAAAATCCCTGCCAAAAGGGGCAGAGGCAGTAGAGGCACTCCAGAGGCGGACCGTCGCACTGAGCTCATGGACAGAGCATTGGTTTTCCCAGCCCACAGAAGTAAAGAAGAGCGTCTTTAGGCAGCAGGCTGGCTTGTCACCAGGGCATTCTTTGAGCTTTATCGGAGCTTTGTAACACTTGCCCAACAAGGCAGAGGCCACAATGCAGCATGACTGAGATGCTGAGGATCAGAGATAGATGCCCCAGCTGGTATGGCTGAGAACAGGCACTGCTGTAGACAGAAGGACTGTATCCTTAATGTTTTCTGATCTTGGCTTGCGGTCACCTGTAAATTCCCCTAATGAGTCCCAAAAGGCTTCCCTATTAAAGCCCCCTAATCATGAATATTGTGAGTTGCCTATGGATATTTCAAAGGATTGCCAAAGCTAGCAGAAAAACAGTGTCGTGGGAGGGCTGCTTTGTGTCATAATGGAGGAAAGAAGGATAGAGGCATGTCTGACCTCTGCCCCATAGGAGTCCCTCTGGGACAGATGTGGATTCTCCTTGAGGGGTCACCCATGGCCCCACGCCATTTCTTTAACAATAAAGTTCAATGACTGTGATGAAAAGGCACTTATCCTAAAATATTGATGGGCCCACCCTCACCAGAACTATCAGTCCACATCATAAGCAGACAAGGGAAAATATGCCCTTTCTTTGTACATCTCCAATTTTGCAGTTTCCTGCGAGATATATCTACCAGGAGAACTCAACAGTAAGTGAGTTAGCAAAGCAGAAATGCTCTTTGCAGAGCCCCAGCTTCAGCAACACAAAAACACACTATGGAAGGGTGATTTGAGTGGTGAGAGACAGTACTTTAATAAAGTGCTACATGGCCTCAGGAGATAATCAAATTATGTTTAAGATTTAAGCAAAGCCTTTCATAATTTTTTCCCAGAAAAAGAAAAACGATCAACTTTTCACTAACACCTTTTTTCTCTCTCTATTTTAAATATGTTACTCATGATTCCAGAAAAGAATGGAAATAGTTTGCTAGGGAATCACTTTTACATTTGTCCAACTTAAAAGTGAGTCTTTCTCTTACAAGATAAATCACAGTGGCTCTCTAACCACTGTTTTCTTGAGTTTTCAGGAATCTTCATCATTTGTATTTCAGGAATGGGGCATGGTCTCAGTGATCAAAATGACCAGTCTGACTGATTTTAAACAGTCCCTGCAACTCCCGGGATATTGTGTAGCAGTGAAATTCACCTCTTTGCATCCTATTTGTACACATAGCAGGATGTAGCAATCCAACAATACTTAGACACAATATGAATTAAGATAGTGCAAACAAAATGAATCTGTCTGGTTTTTATTGCTACCTCTATATGATATTTGTATAGAAAATCTGCATTTATTCTTATAATTTGTGGATTTCCCCAAAATAGTTAAGGAGGGGGGGCATAATGTGCCCAAATGAAGCACAAAGCACACAGTTATTTTCATCATTTTCAGGTGGATTAAAAATGTAGTTCCACAGCATGAGGAGCGGGCATGACTGAATACAGGAGAACTGAAACCTTCACTATTCAACGTATCTTTTTTTCCATTTTGCTTAAAACAATTTTCAAATGAAGCCACTCTAATCTTATTAGACAGACTTTACCTTGACACCTCCATTTCAAAGGAAATTACTATAGAAACATAAAGACAGAATTAATAATAGATTTTTTTCAGAGACCACTTAAGTAACTCCCTATTAAATAATCACAACTAACAGGGTTTTGGTTTTGTTTGTTATAATGTTTACCAGTTGTGGTATTAAGGGAGGAAAGACATTTAATCAAAGATTAAATTTCAAAAGATTTTGAAAAATTCTTTCAAAATTGAAGTTCAATAATGTTGAAATTACTCTTACCTGTTAACATCCCAGATTTTACTTGTTGTATCCAGGGAGGATGAAGCCACAAAATCACCGCAGGAGTGCCATGTGCAGGACCACACAGCATGGTTGTGCCCTTCTAAGGTCAAAATGCAATCTCCTTTAAATAGGTTCCATAATTTAACTGTAGTGTCTCCACTCGCAGTAGCCAACTTGTTTCCACTATTTAAAAGACCACACACAAAAAAACTTTTGTTGAAAATTGTTATGACTGACTCCTATAATTATTCTGTGTGATTTTTACTTTTACTGACATACCTAAATGCATAAGTATTCTATTTATTTAAATATTCTATAAAATATTATTCTTATTTATATCTACTATGGACAATTGGTTACTTACTTGGATTGTTTAACAATTCAACATGATGGGAAATATTGCTGTGTGCAACTTCCACAACAGTTCATTATTTAAGTATCCCTAGCATAAACTGTGAGCAATTCATCAGAAAAGCTGGACGACATGAAGTAGAATGACGCATCAGCTTTGGAGAAAGGCTTGTTAACAAAACGTTGAAAGTGAAGAGGACTTGAAGCACTTGCTGATGAAGATCAAGGATTGCAGTCTTCAGTATGGATTATGACTCAATGTAAAGAAAACCCAAACCCTCACAACTGGGCCATTAAATGACATTATGGTAAGTGGAGCGAGGAGAGAAGCTGCCAAGTATTTCATTTTCTTGGGATCCATAATCAATGCGCATAGAAGCAGCAGTCAAGAGATCCAATGACACTTAGCATTGGGTAAATCTGCTGCACAAGTTCTCTTTAAAGAGTTGAAAAGCAAGCAGTTACTTTCGGGACCCAAGCCATGGGGTTTTCAATTACCTCACGTGTATGTAAAGACGGACACTGAATAAGGAAGAATGGAGACGTGGTGATAGGTTTGAATTACAGTGATAGAGAAGCATACAGAAAGGCCCATGGACTGAAGAAAGAAAAAACAAACCTGGTGTTTCAGATAATTCTTTGTATAAGTACTCTAAAGATAAAACCGACATTCATTGCAGCATTGCATGTAGTAGACAAAATTGGAAACGTTTAACCAAAATTAATATCAGCATGGATAAATGAAATATTTTTAAGTCATTCGATGAAGATTACAGGGCAGTGAAAGTTAATTAACTACAACTTATATACCACCTTATAGAAAAACTATAATAACACTGTGTTGAGGGAAAAATACAGTCCAGGTAACCATATACATTGTGATATATTTTAATAGAGTAAAAATCATATGTATGTCAAATATGTATGTGTATATTTTCATATGTACATAGATGCATATCTATGGAATAAGATCATCTTTAGAAGCACTAGGTAATTCATAATGTTCAGATTGAGTCATTATCGCTAAGTGCTAAGTAGAAAAATAGATTAAAAAAGAATAAATACTGTAGTTATTTTCTCTCATATAAATAATTACAACTATTGATTAGCTATTACTGTGTGACAAACTACTCCAAATGACAATGGCCTAAAACAACAATTAGGTTTCCCTTGCTCATGGTTTACTTCAAGTGCATGACTCAACTCCAAACTCCAGAAGGTAGGGAGACTCTGCTTCTACGGGCTGGTCTGCTTTAGCCACTCTGTCCCACACAAGGGCCTTGTGGGCCAGATCAGAAGATACAGCACTTTCACAAGAGCAACTTTTCTTGGGGTGTTGTGAGAATATGTGAACACAAGCTGCTTCACAAGATTACATGTCGAACCATTGCTCGAAAGAAACGGGAAAGCACGGATTTCTCAAGATAATGAGGAGCTGGCTTAACTAATTTTTAAAATAGGATTTTACTGTTTTTAGTGAAGGTTTACAGAACAAACAAGGCTCCCATTTAGCAATAACTCCATAAGTCACTCAGGGATATTAGTTACATTTGTCACAATATGTCAACATTCTCATTAATTGCACTTGTTTCATTTCCAGTAGTCTAGTTTTCCTAGGAAAAAAATCCCTATTTTAACAGTAATGTAATGTGCCAAACTATGGTGGATTGCTAAGATATTTATTTTTATTATTTATAACTCATATTTTATCTCATGTAACAATTTTTTATAGTAAAGTCAAACAGAATAATCTGACAAAAAACACATAGAAACCATTTTTATATAGAAAAACTAAAGATGTTGTTTTTCATAGTTTAAACAGGACATGTTTAATGAGCTAAAATCCAAAATATTTTAATGAACCTTATGTAACAAAAAAAGAACACAAAATTAATGCTAATTGTAAGATAGGTCTATATTATAATCTCATAAAAACGATCACACATTGTCAGATAAAGACAATGTATAGATTAATTTAGATCAAGCATTAAAGCTGTCAGCAATTAATCATAATTTTATCTGCCTATGAGATTCAAAACAGGATGCTGCAAATTGATTATACATTCCTCTGCTGCTAACTGCAAGCCAGCAGTTCAAAATCACAGTTGGTCCACAGGAGATGAGACTCTCTCCTCCCATCCCAGCTTCAGTCCGCACCCGAGCGTTCCTATGGCAACCCTGCCTGAGCCCGGGCCATCCTCACACTGTGCCCAGGCTTGAGCCCATCACCATGAGCACGTGCAGTCTCGCAAATCCACATAAGTACTTCATTCTGTCCTGAAGGGTCACGGTGAACCAAAATTGACTGATGTCAGTTGAGAAGAAAAAAGTCCTACGTGCATATTCACATTTCATCCATTTCTCCGTGGTCCCTTCAGGAGCCACCTTTCCCATCTCTACTTCCCATGCAGTACACTTCTTTTCTAATAAGGCTTTACACCCTAAGCCGCAGTTTTCGAATTTTTTTATATATCTTACATATAGCCCACAAATAATAATATAAAGTTAGGGTCAAGCCAATTTATACTTTGCAGCAAATAAGCATTAATTATCCATTATTTAAAGAAATACGTTGTATTTCCTATAATTACTTTTTTTCACATTTTGATTACTTTTAATGAAACTGTTTGACAATTCCCAGACTAGCATATACATAAAACATATTAAAATTTGTTGCTATTAAAAATGGCTTTAATATTTCGAACTAAATATATTACTGACTCTGGATTGACATTCATTACTTTTTTCAGAAATGTGCTCCTTTTTTCCTTGAGAAAGTGGTGGAAGAGAAAGACCCAAGCTTCTTGCATCTCAAAATAGGAATTAAAAATGAAAAGAAGTAAAATTTGGTTAACTCCTCATTCTGGATCTGCTAATCAACCCGCATGAATTGGAGAGAGCATCTAACATTTACATTTAATATCTCTGAAACTTATTGCCCAGATATGAAAATATGGATAAAAATTCCACTAGTTATATCTCAAAGCTTGTTTTAAATATTTAATAAGATAATTATTACACAAGTACAGTTTAAATTCTTGGAATTACTCAAATATAGGATTACTTTTTGTTTTGTTGTTTTAACTGTATCCTATGCTTGTTCGGTGCCATTAAGACAGGTCTGACTCATAGCGACTACTAGGTCTTCGTTATCTAGGCCTGGGGTGATCGTGACTTTTAGCATAGCAAGATGGTGGCATGGAACCTGTTGATAAAGTGTTTCTGTAAGTACTTGATTTAGGCAGAAAGTGGAGCCTAACAGACATATTCATTATCTGCATATAACATTCATAACAAATAGGAAAAAAATAGGCAAGGGGAAAGTTCTCTCAAATTCTAGAGGGTTAGGAGAAAAGTAAAAAATAAGAGAATTATCAAACTATTGATTGTTAATAGCAATGAGTGCTATAGAAAAACAAAGTCAGTTCCTGGGGTGAGGACCAGGTAGTATGGCAGGGGTCAGACCAAATCCAGGGGTACATATGGTAGCCAACTAAAAAGGAGGTAGGAAAATGGGAAAAAAAGAAAAGAAATGGGCAGCGGGGGCACAGGGCACTAAACCACCTAAGGGGAGGGCATTGTGTATATCTCCACAAGGAAAGAGGGACCAGACTTCAACCCAGTGCTCCAAGATGTGAATATAACATGCTGGCATGGAGTAGGGAACCAGTGGAGAGGTCTGAGGGGCCGGCTCCAATTCCAACTACGTGGACACCTGCATCCTCACCCCAGCAGAATTTATTTCACAGGACAGTACTGAAGCTGCAGTTCATGGAGAGGGACATGTCTGATCAGAGCACACAGGAGCAAATGAAGGGGGAGGAAGAGAGAGTGGGGCACAAACTGACCCACCAACCCTGGAGGATGATATTCCCGCTCAGAGCAGCCAATCCACAGAGAAGACAATATGGCCGGCCCCACTATGAGACATGACATCCCTCACTGACCCAGAGCCCTGCAGGGGACAACACTGGAAACACAGCATGGGAATTCTGCCCGATCTGATCCCACCACACCAAGGCAAATCCCTAAGGGCATGCAACAGAACAGGAAGGGGAACAGAGCAACGAAATCCCCAGGGAATGCCAAAAATAGACTTTGGGGCCAGGGCTTCGCGCCCCATCAGACTAGACCAGACAATACTACTAAAGGCCAACAAACAGTCCTTGAACTAACTACAAGCTTTTCTTTTTTGTTGTTTTTTGTTTTGTTATTGGCTTTTTATTGTCGTTGTTTTGTTTTGATTTCTTTTGTTACTTTATTTTGCTCTGTCTTGTTTTTGTGCATGTTATTATCTCCGCAGGTATGCCTAAATAAAATAGGCTGGATGAACAATCTGGAGGAGAAAACAACGGGACTGACAGTTCCAGGAGGGACATGGGAGAGGGGGAGGTAGGGGGAAAGGAAGCGGTGTCATCAAACCCAGGGACAAGGGAACAACAAGTGATCCAAATCGGTGGTGAGGAAGGTGTAGAAGGCCTGGTAGAGCGTGACCACGGGTAATCTAACTGAGACGAAATACTGAAACCCAAATGAAGGCTGAGCATGATAGTGGGACAAGAGGAAAGTCAAAGGAAATAGAGGAAAGAGCTAGGAGGCAAAGGGCATT
>NW_022103899.1:39915524-39931457 GCF_000313985.2 Echinops telfairi | reverse complement strand
AGGGGGGAGTGGGGAGGGAGGGGGAAAAATGAGGACCTGATGCCAGGGACTTAAGTGGAGAGCAAATGTTTTGAGAATGATGAGGGCAATGAATGTACAGATGTGCTTTACACAATGGATGGATGGATGTGTTGTGATGAGAGTTGTCTGAGCCCCCAAGAACATGATTAAAAAGAAGAAAAACAAAATCAGAATGAAACATATGTCAGGAGTCAGATTGCCAATCGAGGTGGGTTCCACTGATGTGTCAGTTCTAAGACAACTAAGGAAAGAAAGTAAACAAGTCATTTCAGGGAGAAAGAAGCACAGGAAGAAAGGGCAGTACCCTTGTGTGGGCGGAAGGCTGGGAAAAACATCAGGCGGAAATGTGGTGGCAGTGGGCAAATATGTAGGGACCATTGGATCACAGCAAGGATTTTAGCTTTTATTCTTGGGGATGAGCAATCCTTGACACTTTTGAGCAAGGGTAGCATGGACTCATTTCACAAGATTCATTGGACTGGCTGATCAAAAATATATTATGGAGAAACAAAAGTAGAAGCAAGGGGTGGTATTGGTATGATTCAGATATAATGTATGAAGTTAAGCACATTACTCTTTATATAATAAAGAGTAATAATTTTGTGATAATTAAACAATTCAATGATTTTGCCTTTTTTCCACTGCAAACACCACGTATTATGCATACACACTTCTATGTATTGGTGATCAACTCAACAACGGTTGAATATTGACTGTGCCAAGGCACTTGTGTGGATCATAACAAACTATATTCCCATCCTTGAGAAAAATGGGAATTCTCAAACACTTCATGGTTCTCATGAATAACTTGTACATGGATCAAGAGGCAGCTGTGTACACAGAACAAGAGAATACTGAATGGCTTAATATCAGAAAATGTGTGGGATAGGGTTGTATCCTCTCACCATACTAGTTCTATCTGTATGCTGAGCAAATAATCAGATAAATTGGATAGTATATGGAAGAATACAGTATTGAGGATTGGAGGAAGGCTTATTAACAACCTGCAATATGCAGATAACACAACCCGGCTTGTTGAAAGTGACGGAGACTTGAAATACTTGCTGATGAATACCAAAGATTGTAGCCTATAGTATGGATTATAGCTCAATGTAAAGAAGATCCCAATCTCCACATCCAGACCATTATTTAACATCATGATAAAAGGATAAAAGATTCGAGACGTCAAGGATACTGTCTTGGTTGGATCCCAATCAATGCTCATCAATGCAGTCAAGAGATCATTGCATTGCATAAATCTGCACAAACCACTTTAGAGTATTGAAAAGCAAAGATGTTATTTGAAGACTAGGTCGTATCATGGTATTTTCTATTGCCTCATATGCATGTGCACGTTGGACATTGAAAAAGGAAAATACAAGAAGAAGATATGCCCTTGAACTGTGGTGCTAGTGCAGAATACTGATAGCACCACGGACTGCTAAATGTACAAAGACATTTGCCTGGAAGAAGTCTGGCCAGAGTGTTCCTTAGAGACAAGGGTGGTTGGACTTAATCTCAAAGACTTTGCACATATTGTGTCCAGAGAGACCAGTCCTTGGAGAAGGATATCGTGCTGATAAAGTACAAGGGTAAAGAAAAAGAGCAAGTCCCTCAACAAGAAGGTTGGACACAGTGGCTGCAATGATGTGCTGAAGTATATGGATAATTTAAGGGTTGCAGTGTTGCATTCTGTTGTGCAGAGTTGCTCTTGGTTAGACCTGACCCGATGGCACACAGCAACAACCCGTGACTAAATCCATGTACATATAAGAACAAGGTCAACACAGAAAGAATGACTATTGGAGATTCAGTTCAGGTATGCATTCTACACAGAATGTATTTTAAAATGTCACTGTGATTAATGAATGGCTGCAGACAAATTTTCCTATTAGTACACTTGCAATAGTCTCATTATTATTGCCTTTGAAAAGGGGGTGCAGGGGAAGTGTATTTTGTGCCAAGAAAAATTTTTGAGGTCAGAGCTAATAGCAAAAGTTGAACAACACTCAAGTAGAGATCTTCTTAAACTATTGATGTTTTACAATATTTGTGGAGATGCTCTTGCACCAAAAATGTTTTAGATGGAGAAAGCATTTTAAAGAAGACCTCAAAAATGAGCCAAGAGGGAAGACCTTCAATCTCAGCAAATGCAGAGCCTAGAACAGAAGTCCAGAAACTCAAGTAAGTTAATGACAGAATTAGCATTGATCTGTTTTGGGGTCTCAGATGCTTCATCATTTTCAATGTTGAATGAACACCTTGGCCTCTGTAAGCTTTGACTGTGTGGGTACCACCGTGTTGTATGGAGACCAGCGAGCTCCCAAAGCTGACCTCCTCATCAGTCTTTTGAGAAAGATTGACGTTAAAGAAGATCAATTTATGGTACCAATTGTAACTGGAGACAAGTCTTTGGATTACCAATACAATCCAGAAAACAAATCCCCTTTGCCTATAGAGCAGAGATGTGAACAGCCTTGTTATCAAAAAGAGAGCATTGTAAAGTGGATCATAGCAGATGCAGTTGGATTAAAATGTAACACTTTATCATTTCATCTCCCTTTTGAGCTATTTTAAAGTTGTTTCCGTTTTTAATATGTTCTGCTTTCTTTTCAGCTTAGATTTCTCTTGTATTTTGCCATTGTTTTGTTGTTGTTCGCATCTTTTAAAATTATTATTCGTTGGGATTTAATACATAGATAATATCATTCCCAATTTCAATCATGTCAAGTAGAATGTACAATTGCTACCACAATCAATTTCCAAACATTCTTTTTCTACATGAACTCCTTGACAGTGTCCCCCTTTGACCTGCCTCCAGCACTGTAGCCCCCTCCCCCCAAATCCCTTATTCTGCTTGCTGTCCCTCTAGGGTTCATTGGTCCTAGGTTTCATATACCCAAAAACGGAAAAGCATATAATACAGCTGCAAGAGGGTGACCTCCACTGACATAACACCTCTGGATACAATCTAATATGAACAACAACAACAACAAAATGGAGTAAACAATACAAACCAAAAATACAGAAAATGTTGGAAACCAGATCAAGTCCATAACAGGGGCACGGGGGTGGGGAATCTACTGACCAAGTTGTGTGCTTGTTTCTTATTTGTGAGTGTGAGTAATTTTCTGTATAGAAAATCCAAGAGAGCTAAATCTAAAGACAATAATTCAAGTAGTAATTATCTAGAAGCACAGCAAAGAAGGTTGGGGGAAATGAGGAGTTAATAAAAATGAGTAGGAGAAAGAAGAAAATGTTCTGAAATGTATTATGGTGATGACTGAACAACTATTCTAATATGATTGAACTACTAAATTGCATGATATGTATATTATGTGCCAATAAAATGATTAAAAATAAATAAGTTAATGAACCGAAAATAATAAACAACCATGGCTTCTGAAGGGACAAAATGGGTTACAAAAACCCAACGTAGAGAGCTCAGCTTCAAAGGTTATGAGACTGATCTCGGTATTCCAAAGGGATAGTATAATCTTGATGGACTTTCTTGAAGGACATGTCACCATCACATGACTTAATGAGAAGAATTTCAAAGATAATTAAAGCTTCATTAGTAAAGGAAAGCCCAGGAAAGTTGCACTGAGCAATTCTTCCCCGCGCCCCCCACCCCATGCCCCCAGCATTAGAATGCTCCTGCTTATTATTTGAGGTAGGACTGTCTTAGAAAAACTGCCTGAGAAAACCTGATCTCTTCTACCCTATACCCCTGCTGGCCTTGACCATACAGATGTCCTTTTGACCTTCAGAGTCAAGGAACCCTGAAAAAGAATGTGAGGGGAGTCTGGAGGACACCAAAGCTGCCATTTAGAGGTGGTGATCAAAGAGTACAGGATTCTTTAATGGGCCTAGAGAGGTGGAAACACCCTCTTCAGAAGCGTATTGACTACCCGGAGGTTATGAGAAAAAAATAGCTTGACATTTTGAAAGCTTTTATAAAAAGAAAATGATTTCTATGATCTCATAGCAATACTTTTTAACTTACTTTCATGCGAAAAATAGAGCAGGAGAAATAATGATTGTTCAGTATGTGCAAAGTATGGCATAATCAGAGATTTCTAAGTATTTTGACATTCAAGAAGAGAGGAGTAATCGAAATGAGTCTAAATAGATGAGTAGTAATCAGATACTAAGTCTGCCTGAATTTCTAAAATCTTTTAACCTGTAGGCTATAAGTAGCATTTTAAGTATTTTAAGAGAAGTTGATGAGGTGATCAGATACTAATTTTAGGATGGTAAGTATTGGGACAGGAGGCAGATGAGTTTGATGAAAGAAGGGCAAGTAATATGTTAGCATTTATAATACCTTCTATTATAGGCATGCATTTAATTATTGAACTTAATTATTTTGAATCTTTGCTTTGTATAATCACAGTCATTTACAGATTTCAGTAAGTGGTTCTCAAGGCAAGGTTTCTGTCAAACACTTGTCATTTCCACTTCTCTAAAGTTGCTTTCAAGTATAAAATTGTAAGCAATGAGAGGATATGCCATTCTCCAATCCAAAGCCTCCCTGTGATGTTGCTGCTTCTTATTTATATAATATAACTCTGCAGTGCAGAATGCTTTCATGTACTTTTTCTGACTTTTAGGAATATATAGTAACTAAGATCATATATGGAGTTATTCATTTCAAGCTTTGCTGTTGGTAGGCATCATCTAGCGAATTCTGATTCATGGCAAGCGTAAGCACCACAAAATGAAACACTGCTCAATTCTGTGCAATCCTCACAATTGTTATGTTTGACTCCATTGTGTCAGCCAACGTGCTCATCTATCTCCTTTAGGGTGCTTCCTCGTTTTTGATGGCTTCCTTCATTACCAAGCATGATGTCCTTTTCCAGGGACACTGCACTCTCCTGAGAGCATGTCCAAAGTACAGGCGATGATCTAAGGATCATTCTGGCTTCTTCCAGGACAGATTTATTTGTTTTTCTCTGGCAATCCATGGTGCTTTCAATATTCTTCACCAACACCACAGTTCAAGTACATCGGTATTTTGGTGTTATTCTATATTCACTCACATAAAGAAAGAGATACAGTCTCAGAAACCCATAGGGGCTTCTATCCTGACCTATAAACTCACCATGAGTCAGAGTTGACTGCAAGGCAGCAAGGTTTCTGTTGTTGTTTTAAATATTTCCACATGCAGGCAACAATAAACATGAAGGCTTGAGTCGGATGAACCGTAGTCCTCAAAGTTACATCCTTGCTCTTCAACCTTCTAAAAAGGTTTTGTGCAGCGGATATATCAGATGTTTCCATAAGCATTGATTGTGGATTAGGCAAACTAAAATCCTTGACAACTTCTGATTCTTTTTTCTGTTTATCACGATGTTGTCTATTAGTCCCATTTTATTTTCTTTACATTGAGTTGTAAAGTCTTTAATTTTTATCAGAAAGTTCTTCAACTCCTCCTTGCTTTCAGCAAACAAAGTTGTATTATTTGCATGTAACAACTCAAAAATGCACTGCCATTGAATAGTTTTCAACTCCTATAGGGTAGAACTGCCCTGCTGTCTTCTCAGACTGTAACCCCTTGCTCACATAGAAAGCCTCAACTTTCCCCCAGACATCTGTATACAGCAGTTTGTAAATTAGCCTTTCTCCAAATTTGATGAGACATTCTTCTTTTATAAACTCAAGGTTCTCTTCTATTTCACTCAGCATGCAGATTGAATAAATTTGGTGAAAGGAAAAGACCCTGATGCACGCCTGTCCTGATTGTGAACCATGCAATATTCCCTTGTTCTTTTTGAAAGACTATCTTTTGATCTGTGTACATTTCACATGAGCATGATGAAGTGTTCTATAATTCCCATTCTTTGCAATGTTATCCATAGTTTGTTATAATCCACATATTCCAGTGCCTTTTCACAATCAATAAAAAATGAGTAAACATCTTTCTGATAGTCTCTGCTTGCAGCCAAGAGTCACCTGACATCAGCAATGGTATACCTTGTTCCACACCCTCTTCTAAATCCAACTTGAATTCAGGCAGCTTCCTTTTGATGTGCTGCACAATTTTAAAATTATCTTCTGACAAAATTTCTTGCATATGATATTAATGCTATTATTAGATACTTTATGTATTCTGCTGAGATATCTTTTTCTTGGGAAGGGGCACATAGATGGAGTTCTTCCAGTAGACTGGCTAGTCAGCTGCCTTCCAAATTCTTGGCATAAATTAGTATGTGCTTTATTAGCTTTTTGAAACATTTAATTTGTTATTCTGTCAATTCCTGGAGTATTGTTTTTCACCAATGCCCTCCATTCAGTTTGAACTGCCCCTGTGGGTTTCCGGGACTGTAAATATTTACAGAAGCAGAAAGCCTCATCTTTCTTCTATGGAGGATGCTGGTGGGTTTGGACTGCTGGCCTTGCAGTTCGCAGCCCATCTCATAATCCATCATGCTCACAGAGATCCTTAACCCAAATTTAAGTATGAGCAATTGATTTGTTCAATAGGCATCTGTTAGCTTCGCTTTGGCTGATGAAATTTCATTTCTCCATTGCCCCTTGCCACAAATATATTCAGTTTGACTCCTGTGTATTTCATCTGGGGGAA
Organism: Echinops telfairi; assembly: GCF_000313985.2. Classification (NCBI taxonomy): domain Eukaryota; kingdom Metazoa; phylum Chordata; class Mammalia; order Afrosoricida; family Tenrecidae; genus Echinops; species Echinops telfairi. The sequence continues at coordinate 39,924,847 of NW_022103899.1, read as the reverse complement.
ATCATGTGTGTAGTCACTATTTATATTGTTAAAAATGGTATTGTGATGAAGAAGTCACTGATCTTGCCAGATTCTAGTCCGTGAACTCCAGCTTTGTTGCTGTCACCAAGCCATTAGTTCCCACATACTGATCCCTCTTCTTTGTTTTCATATTTCCCATTCTAATAATAGCTAGTAATTTTCAATGAGTCTTGATTATGTGCTTGACCAATTTTAGACTTAAGAAATTAGTAGAGTTTTTCAAGTTCTTTGTCACTAGTGTTAGTGGTTGGTACCTAAATTTTAGAAATAGTTGCATTCATTGGATTTCCTTATACTCATGTAGATAGTATTCTGTCATAGACAGCACTGCACTTCAGCATGAATCTTGATAACATCTTTGTACCGTTGATGCCACACCATTGCTGTGGGTTTCTCATTCTTAGAAGAATGAGCCATATGATTTTTCAATTCAAAATGGCCAGGACCTGTCCATTTCAGCTCTCTGATGCCTAGCATATCAATCTTTATATCCTTTTCAACAACTTCCATTTTTTTCTAAATCTATATTTTGTAGTTTTCATGTTCTGAATAATAATGGATATTAGAAGCTATTTCTTCTCGTTCTCAGTTGTATCCCATCAGCAATTGAAGGTCCTGCAGGTTTTACTCCTTCTACATCATTATGGTCAACTCTATTTTGAGAAAGAAGGCAGTTCTTCGTCAGTAGTATTTTAAGCATTTTCTCACCTAACAAACTTACTCACCTTCCAGCATTATATCTGACAAAAATAATATTCCACTGTTATTCATAAGGTTTTCAGTGGATAAGCTCTCTGAAATGAATAGTCAATTCCTTCTTTGTAATCTTTTCTTAGTCTGAAAGCTTAGCTCAAACCTATTTACCATAGGACCCTGCTGGTATTAAAATAACAGTTGGCATTTCGTCCATTACTACATCAATGTTCAAATCACCATAGTATGAAATACTTAGCAATAAGTACTGGACTTCAAGTTTTATGAAGTTTTATTTGATGATCTATCCAAGGTCAAAACACGTTTTTTCATCATTTGCAACTATTTTGTAAGTATGAAAGGTATTATATCAATGGTTAAAAAAAAAAGTCAAGACCCACGCTGAACTACAATGCTGTCTGTGATAGAGTGAGATTTACACGGCTACAAGGAATTTAGGCACCAATCACTAAAGCTAGTGACGAAGAACTTGAAATATTCTACTAACTGAGCAGCTCCTGCTTTGGCACAAAGAAATCTTGTACAGAGCCCCAGCAAGACAAAATTATAGTTAAGAGCTGTACTCTTTATAAATTGGTGAAAGTTCCAAGTTTAACTGGGGAAACTGTTTTCTAAATTGTTATTCTCAATGCCCAGACTGAACAATGGAGATAGAAAAAGCCATCCCTTGAGTGTTACAGAATAGTGAGCTCATTTCCTCATGATACAGATCTATGAAACCACACTATCTGAAGGCTCCCATGAACCTTCAGCTCATCTATGATTTTGAAAGCAGCCGTGCCTATGCTTCTGATATAAAATACAATTCTTTGAATAAAAACTGATATTATTGTAATGACAATTTGGGTACATTCAAAATGAGCTTGGTGGACATAAATTGGACTCATGCACTACAGAAATCTCGAATCTCAAAAGCTGGATTGGCCTTTAATGCCATCTAATCACACAACCCCATTTTAATTGTTTCTACTTATATTCTAGAAGATAATTTTTCAACCTGTATTTAAACACTTCTAATAATGGGAAATCCAGCTCATTCATGTTTAAATAACTGTTATAAATCTTTCCCCTCCCCCTATTGGGTTGATTTGTTTCTATACAACTTCCCATCATTGAAGTTATATAGTTCTCATTATTGAATCTGTAATAATTCATACTTCAAATAATTGCTCTTTCATTCAATAGCCTTTAGAGTAGCATAGGAAAGCTATCATAGTCTAGAAAAGACACTATTTTTCATCTTCTATTTTACCACTCTAACAGTATCCCTATGATATTTCCATTTTCCAGTTACATGACGTACTCAAATGCTGTATATCTAGTCTACCACATCTCATAATATTTCAATATCTGTTGAACAGGGCATATATTTCCACCAATCAATTCTGGAATCCGATCTCTTTAAGCCTTAGTAGTAACAATATGCACATACACAACATGCACATTAAAATAGGAGGTTAATTTTGTTTAAGTTCAATTCCCTGTGTCTTTATACACACTTTTCCTAGCCTTCTATTAATCTTCTCATGTTTCATATCAAATTTTTTTTCTTGACTGATATATTTTTCACCCAAATTTCAAGCCCCTTGCATAAAGCTAATGAGTAAAGATGTCACTTTGAGACTAAGGGGCAAGTGACCTAAGCCATGATATTTTCCACTGCTTCACATGTGTGTGAAAGCTGGACAGTGAATAAGGAAGACAACAGAAAAATGGGTGCATTTGAATTAAGGCGATTAACAAAGAACACTGATGATACCTTGTACTTCCAGAAGAAAAAAGAAATCTATGTTGGAAGAAATACAACCAGAATGGTGCTTACTAGTGGGAATTGTAAACTTCGTCTCGAGGACATAGGCCATGTTGTGATCAGGAGAGTCTAGTTCCTGGAAAGACCATATTGCTTGGTAAGCGGTCATCAAAATAGAAGACCATCAATAAGATGGACTATAACAGTGGCTACAACAGTGGGCTCAACCCCAACAACAATTGTGAGGATGGCATAGGACCAAGCCTTGCTCTTGATGTTTCTGTTATACATAGGGCAGCTGTGATTCAGTTCGAAATGGAAAGAGCCTAGTCACAATCACAACCTAAAGGCAGAATAGCAAATGTTCATAATTAGCTAAATGTTATAGCCATGAGCAGGCTTGTAGTAGTCATAAAAAGATTGCTAATCATCAGAGTAAGCATTTGGTTCATTTACTAACTATGTGAATTCATTATTCAAGTGTTAAGTATATATAATTTAGGGACTTTATGTACCAAATCTAGTACTTAGTAGGCCTTCACTATTCTTGAAATAGAGTAAACCAGAACATTATCTACATTAGGTTTGATAAGTTCCAGTCACAACTTTGCTTTTAAAATCTTTGCTGTCAGGGGCCATTGAGTCAGCTCTGACTTCTACGGACCTTATGAACAAGAGAACAAAATGCTGACCTGTCTTGTGCCATTCCACACAAGTGTGCTTGTGCTTGAACCCACTGCTTCAGTCACTGTGTCAATCCATCTTTTCAAGGGTCTTCCTCTCTTTCACTGCCCTCTTCCTTACCAAGCATGACATCCTTTTCCAAGGACTGGTCTCTCCTGACAACATATCCAAAGCACGTGAGATGAAATCTCACCATCGTTGCTTCTAAGGAGCATTCAAGTTATACATGTGCCAAGACAGACCTGTTTATTGTTTTAGCAGTCCATGCAACTTTCAATGTTCTTGTCCAGCGCGATAATTCAATTGCAGTGACTCTTCTTCGGTCTTACTTATTTGATATTTCATTTTCACACACATACGAAGTGTTTGAAAATACCATGTCTTGGGTCAGGTTCAAATGAGTCCTTCAAGTAAAATTCTTCCTCTTTAAAGATATTTTGTACAACAGGTTTACCCAATGCAGTGAATGATTTGATTTCTCTAAAAATGCCCTTTTTGGTGATAATTGTGATGCCATTCTTTATGAACTTATCATTCTTCCTATAATAAAGCATATGGTTTTCTGATTCACAATGGCCTTTAAAGTATTTAATCCTTTTGAAACATGCTTACTTTTCCTAGACCTTTGGCTTGGTCTGGGTTCTCTATAGAATCAAAACCAGTGAAGCATGAATGTGTGTGTAGGTGTACATATATTTGTATATATAAAGAAGTTTATATCAAGATAATGGCTCACAGAGTTGTATAAGTGGACAAGTCCAAGTTTGAGCAGACTTGAAGTCCACTGGTAAGAAAATAGGCTTCTTCTAACTCTCAGAGCCACTACAGCGACTGATGATGAAACCAAGATGGTCAGAAAGACAGGCTGGTGTTTACTGAGGGGAATGACTCTAAGACCAGAAGTCAGGCTACTCAGGACTGACAGAAAATATGGCTGGTAACCATGTCCACATCTCATGTCCAAAGAACTAGAGATCCATGAACCATGTTCAAAACCCAGGCCAGAGAAAAAAAATAAGCAAGCTTTTCCAGTATGTCCACTTATACTAGAAGCAGGCCATACTCCAGAGGAAACTTCCTGTTCAATTGAATGCATTAGGGCTATGATCCAAGCAAGGGGGTTACTTCTTACTCTAATATTCTTACAATTGATGGGGCTCTCATAAATTCCATTATTGAGGTGATTACATTGTGTTAGATCACATAGTGGACAATGATTAGGTCTTAACTTCCTCGCCACTGAGAATCCTGGACCAGCCTTCTTTACCCAAAACCTGACTATCACAACTTACTTTATTGCTCTCATCTGTGAAAAGAGGAAGAATGCTTCTTTACCGTGATTCTACCAAAATATAACTCACAAAGCAGTGACATAAAATTTTTGATTATTCATTTAATAGTCATTGAAGAACTGTCACTTCCATAAAACGTGCTTCAAAAAAGAACATAAAGACAGAAGCAAGGGGCGGAATATGCTTTTTTTTAAGTAAAGTGCTCCTGTGGGCATCTTCCTGAACTTTTGCAGCTTGATAAAGAATTTGAAATTGATAAAGATAAAGATATTTTGATAAATATAATCTTTTTATAAATATAAAAAAAAATCTTGATAAAGATAATGAAATTCTGAGAGTAGGGTAAATGTGAATCCCCACTGAGTGTATAAGGACCTGAGCACAGGCCACGGAACGGTTACCATGACTACCAAAGAAGCTACCATCAGGAATTGATGTAATCATGTGAAGGTATGGGTTAGCTGGATACATGATCCACTTGGAGACTGGGAATGACCCTCTAGGGCAGCGGTTCTCAACCTGTGGGTCACAACCCCTTTGGGGGGGTCAAACGACCCTTTCACAAGAGTTGCCCAATCCAGAACAGTAACAAAGTACAGTGATGAAGTAGCAACGAAAATAATTTTATGTCTGGGGGGTCACCACAACATGAGGAACAGTATTAAATGGTTGCGGCATTAGGAAGGTGGAGAACCACAGGACAATCCTCAAGTTTTGACCTCAGGCTCATTCAGTTACAACCCCCATGGTAGGAGAGTATATTCTCTAGAGGAAAAAAAACAGTGCAAGAGCAAAGACATGGAGTATTATTACAGGTCTAGAAAGAAAGAGAAACTGCATTTTACAACTATTCAAAAAACAACAGATCAAAGAGATTACATCATTGAGTGTGGGGAAAGTAAAAAGAAAGCCTGAAATACTATTGAGATATTAAAAATAAAAAGAAGAAGAATGCACAAACACTGCGGGTTCAAGAAGCCACAGAAGACTGAATGCAGCCTAATGATCAAATTATTATCATACAATCCTTAAGAGAATACAGCTATCTAAAAGTGGACTTCTATCTACAAACTACAACCAGAAGTCACCACTGCTAATTAGATGTTCAATATACATGATTCTATTCTGCTTTTTCATTTTCCCTTTAAACTCCAACTAAGATATTCAACACAGGTTTCATTAAAGGTAGAAGAACATGCATTTGAATGATTGTAATGATCAGTCATCAGAGGGCATGGGGTCACGTTAGGCTCAGGACAGAACTACTTTCAACTTTGACTATATATGTAATAAGAATGGTGACACCAGCGGAGTAACCACAAAGCTCTCTGAGAAGTGTAAAACATCACATAAAGACTATACGGATTATAATGAGAGCCCATCTTCACCTTCCAAGAGGACTGATATATTAGAAAATCATATTTCAACTTCCAGTTGTGATCACTAATTTCAAGAATTGGCATACGTGCAGGGATAATAAGTATATCCCTGTAAATATATAGTTTTGTCAACCTGGATGAAAATATTAATGGAAACCAAGAGAGATTATACTATGGAGTGGAGAAATATAATTAAGGAAAATTATAAAAATCATGGATAATTTAAATAAATTCAAATACATAGAAATCTAGTCCATTTAAATGATACCATGAGTTAACTGGAAGTCCTGGTGGTATAATGGTTACATGCAGGGCTGCTAACCTCAGTGTCAGCAGTTCAAAGACATCAGTCTTTCTGCAAGAGAAAGATGAGGCCTTCCACTTCTGTAATTACAGTCTCAGAAATCCACAGGGGAAGCTTATCCTCCGTGTAGGGCCTCCGAGTCAGAACGGACACAATGGCCATGAATTCTAGTTTGTGTTTCATAAGTGAACTTGATCTATTTTGCATTTAGAGGACATCAAAAACTTCTGGAGAATGATGATTTCAAGTTATCCATCAAAATATCGGTCTCCATATAGAACTTTGAAAGATTTAAATCGTACAAAGTACTATATTTTTTTCTGACCACAACAGGATAGAGCTAAAAATAAGTAACAGTAGAATATTTGGAAAGCGTATCATTGCTTTGATATGCTTTGAACAAAACACTTCTAAACATATGTGCTTGAAGCAAAGAGACCTGAACAAATCATGAATAAAGAACATTTCCAACGGAAAATTTGAAAATATTTTGACCTGAATGAAAATGGAAAGCCAAAATAATAAAATTAGTCAGTTACAGCTACAGCAATTAGCATCGGTTTTAGTACCTGCTGTGAAGGAATATAAGTATAAAATCAATGACCTAAGCTGAAATAATGTAAGAATATTTAACCCCAAAGGAAAGAGAGAAGAAAATATTATGTGCATGAAAATAATACATTGAAATTTAAAACTGTAAACAATAGAAACAAACCAGTGAAATTAAAAGAATGGAACTGGAAACAATTTTTCTGAGTGAAGTTAGTTAATCACAAAAGGACAAATATTTTATAAGTTCACTACTATAAGGATAAACACCATGGCACAAGCAGGCTTCTGATCTCAGGTCATGTAATCTTCTAATCAAGTGTCCCAGCAACAAGGTAGAAAACCAGTCTACTGCCCAGGCACTATATCACGGCCTATGTATCTGTGTCTTTAAATCCACTTTGACAGCAGAGACCCCCACCTCAGCTGGATTCAATTTCTCAAGATTACAAGAAGAGGGAGAAAATCATTCATAGGCTGCCATACAGCACTTGGTGCTAAAGTCACACTAAATAAGCAGGCACTTACCAGAAAAATAAGCAAAGCTTATTGGAAATACAAGTCAAGGTGGTAGTACAGGGGTCCGTATGTTTCTAAGAAGGTGATGACACTTCTGTTGGGAGGTAAACTGGGTGGAGCAACCTCCTACCTGGAAAAATGCTTAGTTGTTGTTATTAGTTGCCATTGAGTCTGTTTCAGCCCATAGCAACCTTTCACATAACAAAATGAAACACTGCATGGTTGTCCAGGATTTTATCTTGCTTGGATGCACAACCACTGCTTAATAAACCAACAATCAAGAGATCAAAAGTTATGTTGTATTAGATAAATCTGCTGCACAAGACCTCTATAGGGTATTGAGTAGCAAGGGAGTCACTTTAAGGACTAAGTTGCCCTGACCCAAGCCGTGGTATTTTCCACTGCTTAATATGCATGTAAAGTTGATCATTGAATACGGAAGACTGAAGAAGAATGATGGGTCTAAATTATGGTGCTAGAAAAGAATATTGAAAGTACCATGGGCTGCTAAAAGGACCAAAAGTATGTCTTGGAAGAAGTATGGCCACAGTGAACCTATGAAAATGTTGTGCAAGGATGGCGAGACTTCTTCCTACCTACCTAAGAAACAAGATGGTGCCTAGCTATCAAAAAGAATACCTCTGGGGCCTTAAAGGATTGTCCTCTAACAAGCATCCATCTACATGAGGTGTCAACTAAGTCCACATGGAGGAAGCACACCAGCCTGTGTGATCAGGAGAGACAAGACCCTGGAGAAGGCAGTCATGCTTGACAAAGTAGAGGGGAAGCCAAAAAGAGAGAGGTCTCCAAGGAGATGGATCGGCAGTGGCTGCAACAATGGGTTCAGGCATAGAAAGAATTGTAAGGAAAACATGCTTAACGATGCTTATATAGAACCCAGGGGGAGAATTCACCCAATATTGGGTTCCTATTTCAACTCATTTGACCTAGTTTCTCTTAAGTCTTTAGTGACCCAGGTTGTGTACTGTAAACTGCTGGGACTTCAGATGCTGTCCTTTTGAGGTGCACAACATTTTCATAGGCCATACGAAAAGGATTTGATGAGGAAATCCACTAAGTGAACAGGACTTCACCTCAGACTGACCTGTAGCAGATTTAAGGAAAGACATATCCCTCATAGTTAAGGTTGAAACAACCTAATGTGAGAAGAATCAGATGACTGCTACCTTAAGATTGTGGAATTTGTGTTCATTTAATTTGGGTTCAGATATCTTGCTTTGAGGGTACCCAACCACAGTGGCCTAGGACTACCATGGATTTACTATTTGAATGTCTTATGATATGTATTAGTCTGTTAGTTCTGGTTCTGCCTTTGTAATAAATGTTATTGAAAGTTTTACCCTATCACCCACCCCCATTGTTCATGTAAATATTGTACAGTCAATTAAGAGCTTAATTCATACAAGTCAACAATTCATGTAATTCAGTCTGAAGCATTCCCTTACTTGTATAATTTCCTTTTCTCAACAGTGCTTGAAATTGTATACTATTGGCTAAATTAATGGCATTATTAATAGAATTACCATACACCCCAGGGCTGATTTATAATTTTCTGATCATAAAATGATAATGTCTCTAAAGCGAACTAGAGGCATATATTAACCAAAGATATATGAATGGATTTTAGATTCAAACTTAATTCTAGTCCAATCTAAGAACAATTAGCTCTTATAACATGGTGCTACGCTATGTTCATCTTCATGAAGTGATCACTGAAATTAAGGGTACCATATAAAAGTGTGGTGAAGAAACCAGATGGTGCCTGGGTAACAAAAAGAATAGCTCTGGGGCCTTAAAGGATTGTCTTCTAACAAGCAGAGATAAGTATACTTTTGTATTTTCTGATTTCAAATGAGATCCTTCTGCCATCAGCAATGATATTCATTGTTCCATGTGCTGTTCTAAATCTGTCTTGAATTTACCTGTCAGTGAAGTGGTTACAACCATTTAATTTATCTTCAGGAAAAGTTTACTTGTGAGCGATATTAATTATGTTGTTTGTTTATATCCACATTCTTTTGTATCACATTTGTTTGGCATGGGCACAAATATTAACTCTTCTGGAAATTTCCATCTGTACAAATTTCTTA
>NW_022103899.1:39877184-39914427 GCF_000313985.2 Echinops telfairi | reverse complement strand
TTTTTTTCTTTGATGCCTGATACCTGATCCCATTGACACTTCGTAATCACACAAGCTGGTGTGCTTCTTCCATCTGGGCTTTGTTGCTTCTGAGCTAGATGGCTGCTTGTTTATCTTCAAGCCTTTAAGACCCCAGATGCTATATCTTTTTATAGCTGGGCACCATCAGCTTTTTTACCACATTTGCTTATGCACCCACTTTGTCTTCAGTGATCGTGTCGGGAAGGTGAGCATCATGGAATGCCAATGTAATGAAACAGTGTTCTTGCATGGAGGGAGTACTTGAGTAGAAGCCCATTGTCCATTTGCTATCTTGGTACTAAACCTATAAATATATACACATAGACCTATTTCGCCATCATCAGATATAAATATATTTACATATATATATGCCTTTATTTAGACCTCTGTAAATTCCCTTTGCCTCCTAGCTCTTTCCTTTATTTCCTTTTATTTTTCTCTTGTCTCACTATCATGCTCAGCCTTCATTTCACTTTCAGTAATTCCTCTAGGTTATATTGCCCTTGATCAAGCCCTACCAGGCCTCTTACACCCTCCTCACCACCGATTGTGGATCACTTGTTCCCTTGTCCCTGTGGACAATCAAAACCATCAGCCACTCCACACGAGAAAGATGAAGCTCCTAATCCTGTACAAACTTAGTCTCAGAAACTCAGAGTGTCAGTTTTACTCTGCCCTCTAGAGTAACTATGAGTCAAAATTAACTTGATGACAGTAAGATAAGCAATTGAAGGTCTGTTCCACAGTTGATCTCGGCCTTGTTCTGATTAATGATAGTGAGCTTGTCCGTCATCTCTTTTCACAAATGCACTTGTTTTGATTCCTGTGTATGCCATTCAGCCATGCGTACAATTGCCATTTCGGTTGTTGATAAAAAATATTGACAATAAAAACTTCCTGTTGGAATTAAAAAATTATTTCATTGGATCTCTAGTACTGTTTGTATCACCAAGGCCATATTTTCCAACTAGTAATCCATTTTTGTTTTCAATTTCACTAGTATAATTACTAGGCATCATCAATGCATGTTGATTGCATGTTTGATGAATTTCAGATGGCAGAGCTTGGTAAAAATTTTCAGTTTATTCATCTTTGAATTTTTCATTGGGATATAAATTTGAGTAATATTTGTATTAACTGGTTTTCCTTGTATAATGTACTTCAAGATTGATTTTAAAATATTCCTTCTTTATGATATATCTGATACCCCTCACCTTCAATATATTATATTTTGTAATAAATTATGTGAGACCATTTGACTGAAATACCCCAAGCCAGTCTATTTCATAACAAGTATGCCTATGATAATGATCTTTCTATGTTCTATTAAATTTTTGATGACTTCCAATTTTCCAAGGCTCATATTTTGTACATACAGTCCATATTCCACTTACTAATAGATTTTGCAATTCTTTCTTTTTATTTTGAGTCACATTACATCAAGTGAACATTCCCAAAGCTTTATTCCATCCATGTCATTAAGGTTGACTCTATTTTTTTGAGGCAGCAACACTAACTCAGTCATACTTTGAGAGTCTTTCGCTGTGAGGAGCTCATCTTCCAGCATGACATCAGACACTGTTCCGTGCTAGTCACAACCTTTCCATTTGCCAGTCACAAACATAGATCACAAGGTCCTGTTCTTAGTCTCTCTTAGTCTTGACACTCTGCGGACACATGTAGAGCATGGATTACCCTGCTGGTATTGGAAATACCAGTGGTATAGTTTCCAGTATTATAGGAACACGAAAACCACCACAATACAACAAATAAATATATGCGTGATAGAAAGAAAATGTCAGAAAGTTAAAGTAAATTCCAATAGTAGAATTTAGTATTATGTACCTAGCTACTCATTTACTTATGTTGACCCTAGAAGGTTGAGTTCAGCAGAGTATGTAACAAGATCAGAATGTAAACATGAATCAAATTATGGAGGACTTTGAATATTATTTTAAGGAATATATATATGATATTAACATATGTTGACTAAGAATGGCTGTGCTGAGATATCAAATGATAAAAGCAGTATTTTAGGGTAATAAGTTGGTTGGAGCTGGATAGCAAGAGGCAGGCAAAAAACAAGATGATTTGTGTTGTGATCTAGATATTAGCTCATGACATACTAAAATAGTAGCTGGACTATTAATTAGATGACTTTTAAAAAGTTTTCATAATGTATTGAAAGTGCCCATTTTGGTTCCCAATTCTATCTTCCTTTAGTTTGCAATAGAGTAGAGAACTCAGGCATTCTTTTAAAATTCACTGATAAATGTACAAATGGTCAAAGGTATGATAAATGGTAGTAAGGAGATGTAAGTTATGAAAAGGGGGCAGATATGGAAAATTATTCTAAGCTACCAGGATCAGGGAAATAATAGAATATGTAAAGGCCCTGAGAAGGGAGATAAATGTCACGATTCATTTTCTATGATGTCCAAGAGCCTTTGATGACTAAAATGATGGAAAGGATTTAATTTTGGCTGAGCTAAGCCAACTTGAGAAGAATTTTCTCACTAAGCATGTTTTTCCTATTCAAAAATTATATAGGTCATTTGGAACCTGTCAAAATAAAAATAAATAGTGTGTGCAAATAGAGTATTGTAAATTCTCTTAGAAGTCATGAACAAGTTCAGTGATACATGTCATGACAGGAGAGCGTAAACCCCAACAGTGAAATTATAGAGTAACAGAAAAGTAGGTGATTCAGAAATCAGTTCTAATGCATGTGGTAACACAACAAGAAGTGAGGCCAGCCAATAACTATAACAAAGATCAGATTAGATTAGTACGGGAAAGGGCTATTTATCTTGAGGAGGGCATGGTAGAAAGAAAAAAAGTAAATGTTTTAATCAAATCCAATACTTTGTTATTGATTTTGCTTTGCCAGACTTACCATGTAGAATACTTATAATGCTTTTGACATTGAGATATTTGGTCAAAGCTAATGGATTAGTCAAGGTAAAAGCTCAGCTACTGGTGTAATCTCTTGTATTTCATTTATATGTGATTTATTTCTTTCTCCACAGAAGGTTCTTTTTATTGATAAAATAAATTAAATTAAGAATCCCAAAGGGAATTTGATGTCCACTCTCACAAAATAGGCTTGCAAAGTATGAGAAGCAGCCAAGAAAAGGATTGTACTTTACGAGGATTGTGGGCTTTCTTCGCTTTCAAAATATTTTGTCCTCTTTAATTTTGTTGGAAAGTCAATACAAGTCAGATTTGCTGTCCATTTAGGTGTTAGCCAATTAGTTATCCTTGAGGTTCCAAATTACTAAAAGCTATACACCTACATTTCAAATGCAGGTCTGTTATTCAAAAATTGTGATGGCATTACTGCCATTAAGTTTGCACCTGCTCCTATTTGGAAAGTTTCGCACAATGCCAAATTTGCAGTGCTTTTGAAACACATTTCCTACTAGAGGGATGGGTATTTTCTTCAGTGTTTCTTCATTCAAGTTAGAACAGTTGTCATAAATATGTTGGCAAGTGGTAATGCTGTCATGTTTAATGTGCTCAGTAGATTTCAGATCAGACCAAGAGATCACAGCTTCCCTAAGGTTGCAAAATAGTGTCCAGGTTGGTATTTACGGTCATTGCACTCAGTCTTACTGAGGTTTGTGTCCATAAAATGTTTCAAAGGCATTAAAAAGCCATATTTATAGTCACAATAATAGAATGTTAGAGTAATCTCTAATAAATATATATGATTATTTTTAGTCAGTTTCACAAATGATGGATAAGAAAGACAAGCAAGTGGTAGCTCTCCATTCTTCCCATTGGGCTTTAGGCTGGAGTCTGTTTTTACTATTCAGGTGAGTAATAACTCTGAGCCCCAAGAGAATGTGTACATTTTTCTCTTTTGAACAATTGGGCGTGCTTGCGCCTACAACTCAGCTTCTTTTTAAAAATGCACTCAGCTGATGCACTCAGCCTATAGAAGCACTTGTTTTTGCTGTTGGGTGTCATCAATGTTGATTTGATTTTGATTCCTGAAGACTGAACATATAACAGAAGTTAGACCACTTCCAGAATCAATCTGTGTCATCCTGACAATTCTTATGTTGTGCCCATATTTGCAGCCACTGTGTAAATCCATCTTGTTGAGGTCTTCTTTATTCTCTGACCCTCTACTTTACCACATAGGATATTTTTTCTCTAAGAATTGGTCTCCCCTGATAACATGTCCGAAGTATGTGCTCTAACACATACTAGCTCTACCTTTCCAGGGAAGATCTATTAGTTTTTCTGACAGCCTGTGGCACTTTTAATAGAACATTTCAAAATCCAAATTTGATACATGGAATCCTGATAACTGAATGCCAAACATGTCATGGAATGGCATCAAGAACATCACACATGAAGAAAGCAAAAGGTATTTAAAAGACAAGAACGAAAGAAAAGACAAGTAGGAAGGTTAGAAGTGACTCTGAAACGGCGTTTAAAGGTAGAGTCAAATGATCAAGCTGAAAGGAAAGTCTCACACCTCAGTATGTCATGGTACATGATACAGGACGCATCAGAGCGTATGAAAAGAATACACCGTGACGCTGCACAAAAGGAATCAAGGGGTAGCTATGGTTAAGAATTGAGGGTCTTGAAGGAAGAAATCTAAGCTACCCTTAAAAAACAAAAACAAAACGCACTTCCATCGAGTCCATACTGCCTCATATTGACCCATCCTGGGTTCCCAAGACTGTAGCTGTTTATGGTAGTTAAAAGTTATTCTTTCTCCCATGGACCTCCTGGTGGTGTCGAACTCCTGGCCATGAGGCCCACAGCCCAGCAAGTCACCACTACACCACCAGGCAGTAGAGAACAAAACAAAGCTTCGGGAAGTAATGGAATACTAATAGAGATCTTTCTCTATGGACTGTTTACTCCTGATAACATGTTCAAATTATGTACAATGAAGTGTCTCCATCCTCATATTTAAGCATCATTTATTGTTGTCTTATTTTGTTGCTTTTATTTGTTTTTGTGTTTAAGACAATTAAATTGCTCTTCTGGCAGTCCATGTGTGTTCAAATTTCTTCGCCAAAATTCAAAGACATTAATTCTTCTTTGTTCTTCCTTGTTTTCTGTCTAAACTTAAGTACACGAGGCAGTTAAAAATACCATCGCTTGGAACAGGCACAATGCTGGCACAGTGCAGTCCTCAAAGTAACAGTTTTGCATTTTGACATTTTTAAGAGGTCAAAGTTATCCCAGTGCTATAAGGGATCACTAGACATGACTTCCTCAAAAACCAAAAAACCAAACTCTATGATTCTGACTCAGAGGCCACAGTAGAACTACCCCTGTGGGTTTCCACAATTAACTCTTTACGGGAGTAGACACCTCTCCGTTCTCCTGTGGAGGTGCTGGTGGCTTTGAAGGGCTAATCTTGCAGTTAGCAGCACAAGTAACCATTGTGCTACCAAGGCTCCTAGACATGAACCTGGCAGACTTTCATTCCAAAACATTGTAGATTTAAGACAGCAACCGATAACCTGAAAACTTGAAGCTGTCTTCCCAGGGTGTGTGGTCAGTTGTATTTGGGGATTAATATAAAACAGAATAAGATGTTGCCTGGTTCCATGCCATCGTTACAATCATTGTTATGCTCAGAATCATGGTTGTAACAACTTGCATTTTGAGGGTCTTATACCCTGGGAAACTCATCTTTCATCACTGTAGCAAACAATATTCTGTTAACATCCATAGAGTTGTCATTGGCAAGCCTCTGTAAGCAGACTACTAGGTCTTCCTAGGCTGTATAAGGAACAAAAAGGAGAATAAACAAACAAACCAAAAAACCCAGAAGTAGAATCTGTTGCCAGATTAGCCTTGACAGTAACTTCTACAGAAGTAGTTCATCCAACCAACCTTAGGTGGCTCTGCTGGGTGCTTGTGAACCAACAGTCTTCATGTGTGTGTAAACTGTGCCACTCCACTGAAACCTGTCACCCAAGTGTGACCCTGCTGATATGTGAGTCTAGCATCCAAACGATATGTAGATGACCCATTTATTGTGCTGTGCTGATTTGCATGTTCAAAGTTTCTCTCAATTAGCGCCTCCACCCCCTGCCCACTTTTGCCAAGTATATTATAATGCCTTTCCAAGTAGAGAAGTGTCAGGTTTGCTGATATTTGTGTGGCAACAGCATTTTCTAAAAACTGTAGTAACTTGCCAAGGTTTCCTCTGTAATGTAATCAGGCCATCAATCAGCAAGGTTAGGTCATACAAGCTGATATTTCTTTACAGCTTAGATACAGTTGAATGATTCTCGGTTTAACTAGAGGCAAAATGTTAGCGCCTCGTGACATTTAACCGTTCCGGGAGTCATTATTTTGACAGTATCCACTTGACCTGAGAAGCTTCTTGCCTACAGAAATAGTCTTAGGGAAAAATTTGCTTATATAACAATGGAGAAGGAAACTGACCTTAAAGGTCACCTTTAATCATTTATTAAAAATAAATATGAACTTCTGAATAAGAAGATGGTATGGACCCAGCGTTCTAACTTCCCCTAGCCTGAGTTCATAAAAATGACCAGGAAATTATGAAAACAAGGAACATCGAACAGGAACAACATGTCATAAGCCTGGAAACTGATAAACTGGGCATTAGATGACTAAGATCTTGAGAAATGCCTGCTAATTCCGTATATACTCGAATATAAGCCGACCTGAATATCAGCCGAGGCACCTAATTTTACCACAAAACCTGCATAAAAAGTGTGCTGAAAAACTCGGTTTACACATGAGAATATTCGGTATACTGCTGACCAAACTGGTTGGGGGAAAATGCACAATGGTCTCTTTTTGGAATTGTCCCTCTTAGGAAAGAATTGCAGCACGGTGCCCAGGAGTTAATCTTGAAAAGCCCCACTAGTAATTTTTTAATAAGATTGGGGAAAGGAATGCAAGGAGATATCCTTTACCATAAACATTAGGCCACGTCAGCAAGGAGGAGCGTTCTCTCGAGGGAATAAAATGCTTACCATGCTACACACGACCTCAAAAGCCAATCTGCACTCTGAGCAAAAACAACAGAACCGTGAAATTTCCAAAACCCGAAAGCATCTTTCTAGAAGGAGCAGGCACCTTAGCAGAAACCCAGACCAGCTTCCAATTGAATTAGTTCTTCTCCCGCTACATCATAGACTATTTAAAATGACTCTTCAAGTCAAAAGAAGAGAAAAATTCTAAAGAATAGAGAAGAAACCTCTCATAGAAATCTAAATACTAAAAAAGAAATAAACCATTAAAAAACATTCAGACCAAGTTTCCAAATATTTCAAAACCATTAAAGTGTTTGAAAGAAGAGGAAATAGTCATGAGTTAAAAATAAAAACCCTAAAATGAAGGTGGTGTCCTACACTGGAAGGTCGAGAATTCTGTGAGGATAGGATAGAGGACAGCAAATTCCACTCAGCAAAAGCATTAAAAAATAGAGATGGTTTCTGCATGTGAGAGGGTATTTCCTTTTCTTTCTTTTGTTTCATTTATTGTCTTTTTTTTTAATTTATTAAAAGATCATTTTCTTGGGGGCTCTTACAGCTCTTATGACAACCCATACATCAATTATTTCAAGCATTTTTGTACATGTTGCCATCATTTTATAAACACTTATTTTTTATGGAGCCCTTGATAACAGCTCTTATTTTTTCTCTCCCTGTCCGCACCACCCTTTTGACCTCTTGATAAATTATTATTTTCATATCTTATACCAGCCTCTGTCTCCCTTCCCCCATGATTTCTGTTGTTCGTTCCCCTGTGTGTATGCATGGGAGAGGGGGGTTCTGTATCAATCATTGTGATTGGTTCCCCCTTCTTCCCGTCCTCTTCCCACCTTCCTGCTACCCTCCTGGTATCAATACTCCCATTCCTGTTCCTGGATTCTGAGTGTCCGTCAGCTCTTATCTCTCTCTGTACCTGTGCACATGCCCCGGTCTAGCCTGCAGTGAACGGCAGGACTGGGGTCATGACAGTGGGGCTGAGGATGCCTCAAGAACCAGAGGAATATGGAGTGTTTCATCAGTGCTATTCTTCCCCCTGGATGACTCATCCCCTCCTTGTGACCCTTCTGGGAGGGGGTATTCTACAGATGAGTTCTGGGTCTCTGCTCCAACCACCCTTGTTCTCAAAAATATGTTTTTGTTGTTGTTTGTTTGGGGTCTTCTGAAGCCTCTTACCAGATCCCATCAACACGTCAGGATTGCACAGGCTGGTGTGCTTCCCCCATGTGGATTTATTGCTTCTTTGCTATATGGCCATTCGTTTAACGTCAAGCCTTTAAGACCCTGGCTGCTATATCTTTTGATAGCTGGACACCATCGACTTTTTTCCCATTTGCTTATGCACCCACTTTGTCTTCAGGGATTGTACCAGGAGTGTGAGCATCACAGAATGTCAGGTTGTTAGGATAAAATGGTATTGCATTGAGGGAGGGCTTGAGCAGAGGCCCAAAGTCTATCCACTACCTCAGTGTATTGCCATATAAATATATGTACATAGACCAATGCTTCTATTTTTATGTGCATTTACATATGTACACACCTATGCTTATAGCTCTATCCATAGTTTTGCTTCCTTGATCGTTCCTCTGTCTCATTTTGTGGAAGAGTATTTTCTATAGATGTTGGAAGAATTTAATATATTAGTTATACGTGTTAAAATGTTTCCTCTTAGGTATTTTATACTCTACCATTTTAAACCCCTTGCTTCTTTTAGTATGTTTTATGAGTTATTTTCTTAATAGCTGCCAATGGGGTTACAATGTACATTTAAGTAATACGTCATTCAGATTAATTTTATTCCAACAGTATGCAAATGTTCTTCCTATAAAGTTCCATTTCTCACCCTCGTTCATGCAATTGTTGTCGTTAGGGCTGAAGGCCACTCTGACTCATCCGCAGCCTGTGTGGAACATTGGGTTTGAACTCAGTGCTCCAATCACTGTCAATCCGTCTCCTAGGGCTCATCCTCTGTTCCTCTGCCCCTCTACTTTACCAACATGATGTCCTTTTCCAGGGACTGCTCTCTCCTGACCACATGTCCAACGATGTGAAACAAAGTCTCACCATGCTCACTCCTAATGAGCACACTGACTGAACTTCGTCCAAGAGCGATGTGTTTGCTCTTCTGGCAGGCCATGGTACTTTTGATACTCTTCACCAACATGTGATTCAAAAGCATCCATTCTTCCATGTCTTTCTTATTCTGCGTCTGACTTGCACATGCGTGTGAGGTATTTAGAAGACGGGACTTGTCAGATCCACCTTAGTCCTCAAAGTGACTCCGCTGAACTTCAACGGGTTAAAGATGTCTCATAAAACAGATTTGTCCAATGCTTTCTCGACTGCTGCTTCCATGAGCATTGACTGTGGATCCAAGCGAAATGAAACCCATGACCACTTCCATCTTTTCTCCATTTATCACGATGCTGTCTATTGGTAGAGATGTAAAGATTTTGGCATTTTTTTTTTTTTTTTGCCTGGAGTTGAAGGCTGCAGTCTGTGATCCTCATTAACAAATGCTTCAAGTCCTCTTTGCCTTCAGCCAGCAAATTGTGTCATCTGTGTATGACAGGTTGTTAATGTCTCTTCCGTCTTCTTCTTTTCTTAATTCAAAATAGCAGCTTTCTTTTTGTTAAAATCATTTTATTGGGGGTTCATACAGCTCTTATCACAATACATACATGCATCCACCCCAACATTAAATGCTAAATGCCCTTTTCTAAATCCGGCTTGAACCTCTGGCAACTTTCTGTCGTTGTACTGCTGCAACCATGGTGCTGTCACCTTCACCAACGGTTTACTGGCATGTGATACCACTGGTGTTGTTCTGTACTTTGAGCATCCTGTTGGGTCACCTTTCTTTCGAATGAGTACGAACATACATCTCTTCCACTTAGTTGGCCAAGTGCCTGTCTTCCAAAATTCCTGGCATAGATGAGTGAATGTTTCTACCGCTTCATCAACCTGTTAAAATCATTTCAATTTGTATTCCATCGATTCCTGGAACCTTGTTTTGGGCTAACGCTATCAGTGCAGCTTCAGCTTCTTCGGCACCATTGGTTCTTGTTCATATCAAACCTCTTGAAATGGTTGAATAGTGACTTTTTTGTTTTTTCTTGATTTTTATTTTTACATAAATCATTTTATTGGGGGCTTGTAAAAATCATCACAGGGAATTCTGGACATATAACCTGCCTCAGGACCAATAATGAGAGTAGAGATACCAGGAGGATAAAGGGAAGGTAGGGGAGAAAGAGGGAACAGATCACAATGGTCTACATATAACCCCCTCCCTGGGGCATGGACAACAGAAAAGTGGGTGAGGGGAGCCATCGGACAGTGTAAGACATGGAAAAATAATAATAATTTATAAATTATTAAGTGTTCATGAGGGAGGGAGGGTGGAGGAGGGAGGGGGAAATGAGGAGCTGATACCAAGGACTCAAGTAGAAATAAAATGTTTTGAGAATGTCTCTCCCTTCTATCCTCCTTAAACGTTCTGCTTCAGGAAGTCCAGCTTCTTAGACTATTTGCCGAACATATGGGCTGTGGAAGTACAGTGAAAAGTTACAACCCTGAAGCACATAACAACATAACAATTATCATCATACAAATTCTCCCTTTGCACACTGTAGTCTCATCAATACTGTTTTATCAGTATTGATTTATGTAGTTATTTTTAGAGTTAATGCAGAAATGAGTTGCAGTGAAATGCATTTTTGTTCTTTCATATTTAGTTACACATTTACATTTATTTTTAATGAGTTGGGCCACTGTTTAGTGTCTCCACATCAATCTTTTCTTATTCCTTGAAGAACACATCTTACAGTGATGAATATCCTCAATTTTTATTTATCTATAATTGTCATAATTTCTTCTTCGTTTTTGAAAAATAATTTTGCTGGTTAAAGAATGATTAGTGGACTCGTCTTTCAACACCGAAAAGTGCCATTCTGTATCTTCTAGACTCGATGATTCCTGATGCTGCGCCAGCAGTTACTCTCAGTGACTAGCTCTTGTAGCCGATGAATTTTCACATTCTTTGTTAATTTCATGATGCTCTTTTTGTATTTGACTTTTGAGAGTTTGAAAATGATGTGTCTAACTGTAGATCTCTTTTCAGGTATTCTGCTTATAATTCATTCTTGAGATTCATGGAGGCATGCATTAATGACCTTTGTAGTATTTGGGAAGTTTTAGTTCTTATTTATCCAACTATTCAGCTGGCCCTTTCTCTTTCTCCTCTGGGGCTCTCATTCTGCCCATCTGGACACACTTTACCATTTTTTCACAGTTTTCGGAGCTGTAATCAATGTTATTCTTTTTTTTCCCTGAAGACTGGATAATCTCAATTTACCTCAGTTCTACTTTTACCAAATGTTTTAATGCTAAATGTTAGACTCCTTCCAATAGGTATGAGGGTATAAATAATTTAAAGGTTGGTTTTACAGAGAAAATGCATTTTCACAGAGCCATGAAACTATGGAATTTTAAAAAACATCATTTTCTTTATGAAGATCACGCATTAGAATCAAGGGTTGGGGAGAGAACCTTCACAAGGATTAAAAGAAGGATTATTTTAGAACCAAGTGAAAGAAAACACAACAAATACGAAAGAAGAGTATTGAGAAAGGATATTTCCAGTGCTTATCCCCTTCAGATAACAGTCACAAATTAAGAACAGAACCTCAATGAATAAAGTGTCAAAGGTAATGTGTTATACTATTAGTATTTAACGGGCTATTCTGTTCTACCACGCATTTCAGTTTACAAATGCATCTACCAATGAATGCAGTGGAAGAAGTATCAGGGCACCAAACCATAAGATGATAAACTGGTTTCCCCATGCTTCTGTTTTTTATTTTATTTTAATTTTTCATTAAATTGTATACTTGTCATGGAGTTTTATTGCTATGGTTTTAGGCACTGCATACAGGAGTATGCAGAAATTCTGAAGAACATTGTTTATTCACAATCCATAAATCAGCTCATAAGGGTAAAAGATATGTTTAGCAGGGTGCTGTCTATTCCATTTCTGCCTCAGGCAGTGAACTCAGGGTAAACTGCAGCACTGTGAAATTGTTTAAAGACACTAATCTCAAATGATTCCATTTTATAGAGATGTGTGGGGAGATACATGCTGTTTCATATAATAAGGAGGGGTTGTGGTCATATGGAGGGTTTGGGGGAAGGGGAGGAAGTGTGCAGAAAACAGCTCCAAACGGAGAATTGGACACTGGATGTACATTCAAAATTCTGTTACTGTATCTGAGCATTCCCCTGGCTTAAGTAAAGACAGGGCAGCATGTGTTTTATTGATTTATTAATACTATGCTAAAGGTGACTATGTATGGCTTTGTCTGTTTTGGTCACCCAGAGCTAGTCTAAATGGAACAATATTAATAAAACATATCTGTGGTTAGCACAGATCTTACAGTGCTACATGCGTTAAATTAGTTTAAAACATGACAAACTTACTATTTTAAAAAGTAATTCTGCTGCTGTTCTTTTCAAAACTAAATATTCAGTTATTTCTTTTTTTAAAAAAGCGGGTAGGCAGAAATTGTTCTCTTTTCAGTTCAAAAGTGCTATGCATTTTGGTACAATTTTAAGGAAACATTTTTTTTTATCAGAGGTGAGGTATCAATAGCTACGCAGCCACGGTGGCACTGCATCAAACGTGCAGAGATTCAAAACCACCGTCTTCCCAGATGCTCAGCAGGACGAAAGATCTGCCCATGTGTTCGCCCATCTTAGGCATCCCTCGGTGTCAGCTGTGTTCAATTATGCACGCCAGGAGTGACAGTGACTCCCTCCCCGCACAAGGTCAGAACCCCCCCACCGCACCCAGGGACAAGATGGTTTTCAGTCGACAACTTTTTTTCCTGTTTAAACTTAACATTAACGATGACGGCTTCATGGTGTGAGGAGAGCCTAGTGTAACTCAAACGTTGCCATGGTTAGCCTTTCCCAAGCCTTCCCCTGTGCCTACAGCTCTCAGAGGTTCACCATTTTTTCAGTTACCCAGTTCTTTCTAAGTTCTCAAAATTCCTACCACTGAAAATAAAGAAACAAAAACAGTTAACATACTTTTGTCAATAAGAGTGTTGGTTCTGTATATGTTAATAGCATTTAGCTTTCACAATCCTGGTGGTATTATTCTCATTTCCCATGTGAGGAAAATGACAGGACTAACATGAGTGATTAGTAGGTAGGATTCTCCAATAAGCAACCTGGAACTCTGAGTTTCCAGGTTAGGGCCAGCTAAACCTCCCGTGGGCAGACGCTAACATTCCCTGTGTTTCAGCAGTATACATTCAGCTCTGTCAATAGTGCACAGCTGGTTCATGTACACATTCCACGCGCTCACTAGTCACTCATTCATCCTTTCTAGCAACTGATGACTCATGTTCAACTGTAAATTCATCATAATAAATAAGTATCCCTGGTACCTCTCATCTGCCAACTATAAATTCTTGGTTCGAATATACCAGCCACTCGGTGGGAGAAAGATTTAGCAATCTACTTTTGTAAAGATTACAGCCTAAGAAACTCTGCCCTATAAGGTTGCTTATGAATCACAATCTACTCAACAATAGGTAGCCTAGGAAATTCTAAAGGTGCTTTACCTTTCCAATGTAAGCTCACCATCTAGTGGTCAGTATGTAATAACAGCAGGCCACGCAGTCATTAAACCATTGTCCTTATCATTCACGTACATATGCTTCTGAGAAATGTTCCATTTGAAAGGTTAATACCAACAAAACTGACTCTAAAATTGTCTTTAAAAAAGAAGATGGCAATGATCATTTGTATGTATGAGGTTATTCAGAATCAATTTTGTACGATGTAATATTTATAAAAGGTTTTCCACATGCCTTTTAGTTTTTGAGTTATAAATATGTCCAAAAATGTCACGGTTGAGAATATTTTAATTAAATATTCATTCTTACAACAGAGAAAACAATGGAGTGTTAAACATCACCTGGAGAAGTCACTCGGCTACCATAGGTAGGTGAGAGCTTAGACACACTGGTGCATCCTTGCTTGTTTGATGGTAGCCAGTTTCACCTACATGTTTCCATATATGCTTTTATGTTCTCCATTTGGCCCATTTCTTGTAAGCACCCCTTCCGGTTTGGACCCATCTAACCCCACGGCACTGAAAGTCTGCCTTCACTTGACAGATCCAGCTGGTCCATCCCTCTAGTCAATTCGAGCACAGGGGGTTTAATGACACATGTAAATTATGTGTCTTTTTGTGGATCTCAGAAGTAGTCAAACATGTTAATGCAAGTATCAATAAATACCAATTGATATAATTCACCATGCAAATTTCTTATTGTTTGAACATTCATCTGTTCCGTGCTTTATAAGTGAAAATATTGCTTGAGCATAATAATATATTGTGCTATTGAAGCACATAACATACTTTCACTCTCTACATGTTCTGTAACAGTTTTTCATCCATAATGTACAATGGGCCTCTGTTATGTACGTACTACGTTTGTTAGGTTCAAAATCACATTTATGCTTCATTTGTAAAATTGCTATTAACATTCCCATTTTATTTTCCCTGTTCGCTGAAGATTTAGCTAACCTATTTATTATCTGTATTCTTTCGTTCTTATTTCAGATCTTGAAAATTCACTCCTAATACTGCAGAAGATAAAGATGTAAGGTAGAACTTAAAAAACTCAATTGCTTTCACTGTTATGAATTTATTATAGATTTTGGTTCAATGTCGAGTGTTTGTAATCTTCATTGTCTTTCTGTTGTTATTGTTAGATGCCATCGGGTTGGGGCACGCTCTCGGGGACCCATGTGCAACAAAACAAAGCTGCCAGTGCTGCGCCATCCTCAGAATCGTCCTGAGGGTTCAGTTCTCCGCTGCAGTCACCGTGTCAAGCCGTCCCCTTGAGGGCCTCCCTCTCTGCTTGTTACTGCCCCTTTCCTGTACCAGGCTTGATGTGCTTCTCATGTTTCATAGAAAACAAAAAACCCAAAAGTGAAGTTTAGTCTCTGTATATAAAAAGTTACTAGGATTTATATTTCTGCATCCTCTTTTAGTTCTTCTTTATTTATGACATCTATTAATTCTTATTTTGTTCATTGTTTTCTCCTACTTTTTTCTCTCAGAAAAAAACCTCTATATTAACATATTTACTTACTCTTTTTATTCTAATTTATTTCATTCTGCTTTTTGTGGTAATTCAATTCATTACCACAAAAAGTTATATTTGGCTGCCCAGTTTTCATTTTAATTTGAAATCATAGTTCACTTGTGTTCACTTTTTTCCTTACTTAATACTAAAAAATTCAAAACCATGAATTTTATTCTGCACACAGCTTTGGCTTGGTACCATGAATTTGATGTGCAGTATAGTTGAGACTGTTTTCCAACTTGTTTATTACAACATATTTCAGTTTCTTTGAATCAATATTATGTATGTATTTTTAGTAGTCTAAGATTTATTATATCTTAGGCATTACTTTGTTATCTTTTACTTCTACTATCGAATACTGGACAATCCATGCATTTTAAAAAATCTGACTATGATTTCAAAGTATCTGCATGTTCTCGTGAAGTATAGAGTATAGTACATGATATTAAACAGTTACTGGTTGTTCTGTTAATTCTGTGCTTCCAGCGTCATTTCTTTAATTCCTGTTTACTTGAAATATTTCTTCTTTGCCTGTGAATCATACTGCTACATGTAGTGCGTGTGCTGTTCACGTGTTTGAGAGAGGACAACAGAGACTGACTTGGCCGAGTCAAGGCTCTTGTGGTCGCTGTGGTTAGATGCCTTCAGGTTGGTTCCAAGTCAGAGATAACATGTGTCCAACACCAGGAAGCACCCCCAAGCGCTGGGCCATTCCCACAATCGTCCTTATGCTTGAGCCCATTGTTGTTGCCACTGTGCTGATCTACCTCAGAGAGCACCTTCCTCTTTTACACAGCCCCTCTCTTTTACAGGCAGCATGTCCTTCTCCCGGGACTCATCTCTCCTGATAACAGCAGTGAAAGCCAGACCAGGGCTGCCTGTGGAAGACACCATCATTACGTCCATATGGAAGAAGTACCCCAACATCAGTGACCGAAGGATGGTAAACCACATCATCTAAAGCTGAAGGAAGGAAAGAGTACCAGCGCCTAAATGTTGAGAATCTGTTTTGCAGGAGACTATGGATGGCAGTGGGA
The DNA here is from genome assembly GCF_000313985.2 of Echinops telfairi. Taxonomy (NCBI): domain Eukaryota; kingdom Metazoa; phylum Chordata; class Mammalia; order Afrosoricida; family Tenrecidae; genus Echinops; species Echinops telfairi. The sequence continues at coordinate 39,898,197 of NW_022103899.1, read as the reverse complement.
GCCCCAGATACATTTGTTAGATCTGCAAAGGAAATAAGCCTCTGGTCATTTCCCTTTATCCACAATGGAAGCATGGGAGGAAACTGGTTACCAAACAGTTGGTAACCCTCGAGAAATGACTATAGATGATCAAAATGATAGGCCTGACTTGAATGCTTAAAACCTTGTCACTTGATATCCCCCTTTGATGCATATTGGGCCTAATCATGTTTTTAACATTTTCTGTATTTTTAAAAAAATTTTCTCACATTGGGAGTTATCTCAGATGTGTTTTGTCAATGAGTGTGACCCTGTTGAATTTTTGTTACATGTTTTTATTTTTTTCAGTTATAAAACCCAGGATTGATGAACCTATAGAAAGAGCAAGTAAAATAAGAGTTTCAGGGGGGTACAGTGGAGGGAGCTGATGTCAAGGAATTCAAGAATGAAAATAACGTTTGAAACTGATTGTGGTAGCAATTGTATAATTCTGGTTGATGTGATTGAACTATGGAATAATATGATATCTGTATTAACTCCTAATAATATGGTTTTGGGCAAAAATGCACAGACTAAACAGGCAAGTTCTTAACATATTAGCTAAATGTGAATGGATCCCTACATAGGAATTAAATATGGATAAAAGAGGGGGGAACAATTGTTCTTATGGAAGTTCAGGTTGAAGTTGAAGAAAATGAGCAGAACTCCACAAGGGCCAAAATAGGACCCTGAGTCTATTTCGCCGGAATTGTGGGCACTTCTCAAGAGCAGATTTGATGCACTGAACATCAGTGACAGCAGATCTGCTGAGCTGTGGTGTGTCATCAAGAAACAAAGACATGGAGAAAGCAAAAGGTCATTAATTCGACAGGCAAGAACGAAAAGTTCAAAATGGGTGGCAGCACACGCCAGTTTACACACCAGTTCAGAGATGAAATTTTCCCTTCGTCATAAAGTAGCTAAGGCAGAATGGAAGAAATGATGAAATTAAAAAAGCGAACAGAAAATTTCAAAGGGCATCTTGAGAAGACAAAACCAAATATGATAATGAAATGTACAAAGACCTGGAGTCCACACCTCCAAAAGAAAAGCATGCTTGGCTGATCTTAAGTGAAAAGAACGAAGGAAAAACCCTAATCCCCAAGGTGCAATACTGAAGGACTGCATGGGTAAAATCATGAGTGATGCAAGAGGCATCCAGAGAAGAGGGAAAGATTACACAGAGTCACTGCACCAAAGAGAACTAGTCGACATTCCTGCATTTCAAGAGTTCGTGTATGATCAAGAAGCAAAGATACTGAAGGAAGATCAAGCGGTACTGAAAGAATTAGCAAAAACCAATGCTCCAGGAAATGATGGAATACCCATTGAATGTTTCAACAAGCTAATGAAGTACTGGAAGCACCCATTAGCCTATGCCAAGAAATATGGAAGACAGCTACATGGCCAACTGACTTGGAAGAGATTCATATTTGTATACATTCTAGAGAAAGTGACCCGACAGAATGTGCAAACTATAGAACAATATCACTGATATTACACACAAGTAAAATTCTGCTCAAGTCAAGATTCAGCAAAGTCATATTGAATAGGATTGACTCCCACATGAACTCTGGGTGATTACAGCATGGTGAAAGTGCTCCCAGGTTCAACTCAATGTTGCAAAAGAAAACGCAGCAAAGAGCTACAAAAATTAAAAATACAATTTTAAAATGTTGTAATTAGTTTTCCTTATGTGATGAGCACAAATGAGGTAGGTACATATCAGGAAATACTATGGCCATCTGAAATTCCCCCAGGAGAATTAATTCGCCTGATTTCATACTTGGGCTCTGAGAAAGGTTATGCCTCCGTGTATTGAATGAAGATACAACTACAGACCAATGTGTCTTATTTGTATTCAATTTGTTTTGTATTTGATTTTTAAATTAGAAAGGAAGGACATATCACACCAATACACAAAACAAACAAACAAAAAAAAACAAAGTCCCTGTCAGTGGATTATAGCCAGCCTGCATAAGGCTTCTGCAGCTTTGTAAATCTTTCTGGGAGCAGACAGCCAAATTTTTTTTCTGCTGAGCGGCTGGTGGGTTTGAACCACTGATCTTGTGGTTAGATAGATAGAGGTAAAATATTTTAAATTGTGAATTATTTTTCTTATCAGAATACATAAATCAAAAGAGTCAAACTTTAAATTTCACAAAATATGAGTTTCAATAATATGGGCCTTTATAAGATACCTACATTATCAGCAACATACATGTACACAGATGAACCATTATAAAACACTTTAGATCTGAAATACAAATTTAAAAAAACTGATCTCTTTAACTGAAAAAAAAACAGTATTACTGTTGTTTCTGACAATCCTTTCAAAATTAATTTTCAAATAAAACATTTTATATCTGAGGTTTCCAACTTAAAACCCCTTATGGTTAAATGCATCTCTCCTCTTTCTCTTTATTCCATGATGCAAATAAGTAAATAAATAAAATAGCACAATGGCATTTCACAATTCTGCCATACAACTTATTAAGTGTAAATGCATATATCAGTTAATGATGATGTAGCTCACCTCATTTTAATTTTAGTAATTCAGTGGGAAAACAGAGCTATTTAAAGGACCGTGTGCTGGTCAAATACTAATGAGAAAATCTCTGACTCTCTTGGTGCCATAGTAACAGGGCACTATTGAAATCTGATTAGCATGCCCAGCAGCTACCGAAGTGATAGGCTACACTTCTGTGCATTCTCTGCAGGATGGGCTTTTGTTCCTAAGAGGTGAGAGTGCGACATAGCTCTGGTTACCAACATGCTAGGTAGGAAATCAACCACGTGTTCATGCACGCAGTTCAAATATCTTGTACTAAATATAATTTGACTCTGTGAAGAACTAAAAATATTTAAAATGAAAAGAAAACTTAGTTTTCTTTTCTCTTTAACTGAAAATTTTTCCAGTAATTTTTTCACATTAATTCCATTGGCATTTATACCAAAGGCACAAATATAAATTAAAAAGGGAGGCTTTTTTCTATTATGAAGCTAAGTCAATAGTTTTTTCTCAAAATAAAAATGTAGGAAATATTTTAAAATATGTATGCATGTAACTGAATGTGCTATAGACATACATATATAAGAATATAGTTCTTTGTATGCATCAGAATGTGCTGGAAGGATCTCATGGATCAGTAAGAGTTAAACTGATAACCTCAAGGTCAGTAGTTTAAGTCTGTTGGGTGCTGCTCAGTCAGAGTTGAACTGATAACCTCAAGTTCAAGAGTTTAAACCCATTAGTCACTGTACAGAAGGATGGAATAGACAGATGGGTACACAGTTTCTGTTGGGCAGAAAGCTCCACCCACAATTCCTTCTGGCTACCTGTGTTCATCATTGTGCTTAATTTTTGGAATCATTGTTGTCTATTCCTGTAAATATTTACAGCCTTGGAAACCTGTGTCTTTCACAATGAGTCAGAATCGACTGGATGTCAGTGGTGATATGAGAATGGTGACTTATATTCTGATATTATGATTAAAGGCCGACCAGAATAAATAATAACACTAATTCAAAGAAACAGGATGTTTCTAATTTAATTTTTTCAATTATAAATAAACCTAGGTAAATTATTTTGCTAGTTTCCTAGTTGTGGGGGTGGCAATAATGGAAATTAGATATTTGCTAGAATATTAAGAATATTTTAAAGTGTTCAAACACTGAAAAGATTGGTGAGAATATATAAGATATACAAGTCATCAAAATTTCCTAAGATACATGTGAATAACGAAAAGAAAAACATAACATAACAGAACTAAATTTTTAAGGTGGTATTGTTCTAAATATCATTTTGTAAAATTATTAGGATTTATGTTTCAAAACATGCAAGAAATTTCCAATTATATTAGCTATTTTTAAATTGTTAGGTATCAGTTTTGCATCTTCTTATACAAGTAAGGGAGATTATCACAATCAAGATTTTTAAAGGGTGATGGAGGAAAATACAAGAAAATAAATGTTTATAGTAGTACATTTTATGACAGGCTTGTTATGTGAATTATTTCTTGCCTTATGGAGTAGGAACCTACTAGTGGCCCCCACTTTCTAAGGGGAGTAAAAGAGAGACTTCATTGGCTCATTGACCTGGTATGATTAAATTTAGAGATAAGGGAGCATTATCTTTGTCTGTTAAGGTGGATGGGAAATCCTATCAACTTAGTGCAAACCTCAGATATGAGTTCTATTATCTTGAGTTTTTTTCCATAACTTCTAAGTTCTGAATTTTCAAAAAAGGCATTTGCTCTGTGCACTAGGAGTCAGTAAGGGAGGAAATTTTGTCTTCCAATAGAACAGCTTAGAAAGTGCACAAGAACGATGGAGTCCCAAAAGTGATTAGGGCAGAGCGTGTCAGGAAGAGGCAGGCCCCACAGCGATTCCAAATGTGAAGCACAATGATGAACCCAGGCAGCCAGAGGAATGGAGGGTGGAGCTTTCTGCCCACCAGAAACTGTGCCCGTGGGTCGATCAACCTCCCTCCTCTGTGCACTTGGTCTTTGGGGTACAAAGATTCAGGGACTTCTGAAAGTCACAGGGCCCCAATGCGTTCAGCCTGGCTTTCCTCTTTTTTAATATCTTGAGTGTCACTGAATTTAAAAAAAAAATGATATTAATCACCGTTCTGATCCTTTTTGGAAGATCCCTTAATTCCAAGAGAGAAATCTGCACGATTAACAGAAGCAAAGTAAACCCTGGCATGCATTATTGACTAGAAATCCATGTGCCTTGCCAGGGTTTGTGAGCACAAGGAGCATTCATCAGGCTTGTCCCAGGAAGCTTATTACTCTTGTTCAATGCATCAGCATGTGGACTAAGTTTTACAGGTACCAAATATCAAAAGCAATCACTCTAAGTCAACATAATGAAAAACCCAAGGAGCATTTCTCTACATGCTTTGCGATGCGGGGAAGGGTGTGCTGTTGCAGAGAGACAAGCTTCCTACAAGCTGACTGAAAGGAAACCAGTAAACAGAAGCTTTCCCTGGGGTTGGGGGGATGGGGGAGGGGAAACTAAGCGGTTCAGGGAGATGTGTGTACCCACCTGGGATGGAAGCAGCAGGCCGAAAGCCAGTCAGTGTGTCCTAATCCTGTGACAAGCACGCTGCCTTCTGGGAGACCCACCAGCTTCCAGAGGCGGTCCTCCCCACAGGAGACCAGGATCTCCTTCTGTGGGTGCATGGCAATGCTGGACAGGCAGAGAGAAGGAGACGACAGGGTTATGGTGGGGGACAGCAAATGTCTGCCCTGTATGAATAAACGAAATGGAAGTGAATTACATATGCCCCTTTAGGAAAGCAGCACAGTTTACCAAGTGCTGGCCCAGAAATCAGGCTCAACAGCCTGTCTAGAGCTCGAACTCTGACCTCCATCAATCTAATTAACTTCACTCTGCCTTCTTTTGTGAAATTCTGTTGTTGACTTCAGGGATCGCTCATGTTGATCTCATTCTGGTTTGAAGAAACTATTTTAGGGTAGAAGAGTTATGTCTGTTAGGACGTAGGGATCATGTCCCTGTGCATGTTGTCAAGAATGAATGTCAAGAGCGAAAATGCTTTTCAGGCTAAAAGATGTCTTAGACCAGGCATTATTCAGAAAAGGGATATAAGTCACAACCACATTATCAGAGTCCTATAATAAACACCATAAATAAAGCATTGACTCCATAGCCCACTGTCTACACAAAGCTGAGGAATCAGATTCTGCGCTAATATACCACTTAAATTGTCTTCGGTCAATGCACAGTACACAATTACAGTAAATGAATTCAGGGTACAAGAGGCAATTCCCACTCAATAAAGGGATATAGATGGAAATGAGAAAGAAGTAGGTAAAATTAGTGATCAACACTAAGCACTATTTCTTGAATCAGACTACAATCATTTTGGCTATTTAAATATTGGAACAAAACTATTATAACATCAGGTGTCTATAAGGTTAATGTCTGGTATTTATTGATGGCAATACTTTAAACTTATTTATATAGCGTTTCTTCGATGTCTTAAATGCAATCAGAACAAGCATATCCAATGTTAAGTACCTATTAAAATAACCAAAATGCTAGTAGAAAATTGTTCAGTTTTTGACTTGTCCACCTTCAACTCAAGGACAAAATACATTTGTTTGCCTTTTCATTGAAGTTAAACAAGCAATGACATTAGGACATAGAAATCACACATTCATCTTTGCACACTCCATTCTATTAACAGCCTTCTCCTTTCTTCTGCAGGAGCTATGGTGACGTAGTGGTTACATGTTGGGCTACTAACTGCAAGGCCTGCAGTTCAAAACCACCAGCCACTCCACAGGAGAAACACAGGACTTCCTACTCCCATAAAGAGCTTCTGCCTCGGAAACTCACAGAGGCAGGTCTACCCTGTCCTCTAGGGTCGCTGTGGGTGGGAGTTGGCTTGTCTTCCTTCTCTTGTAAGGACTTCCATTTTCCCAAATAAATCATCACCCCAATCTGTACCAATATGGATAACGCTAGGGTTTACATGGGAAAATGTTTTTCTCTTATTGACACTTCCCATTAATACTAACATAATACACTAAAAATAGTATGTCATTGCATAGAATTGCCTGAGGCAATCTGCTGGGCGTAGTGTTGGAAACAGTTGGCTCTGAGCCATGTAGCGCTATGAGCAGGGCATTCTATCTAGTGAAGCATTGTTTCGTTTCTGTAGCACCATAGCTGCTCAGAATACACTCAGTGGAAGGGAAATTATTCATTTTGCAATTCATCATAATGTTGGTTTGTGACTTTCAGAAGGCCAATTCAGGAAAGGAATTTATTACAGTTCACACTGGGTAGAGGATACATTTATAGAACTTAATTAGAAGAAAAATAGGATGAGAGGTAAGAAATGTCAGATTAAAATGAATTCTATATTCAAATACACACAAGAAGGCTAACCAAATCCTTGAAGCCACTGAGGATGATGTATGTTGGCGCCCAGCATTCCTGGCAGATGCACGCACACTTGACTGGATGACAAATTGCCCTCTTTAAGGGGAGATAACTAAAATCATTGATGTCTTTACACACTTTGAAAGATAACTTTCCAAAATGACTTTTGTGAGGGGAGCAATTTGTAGAAGTTCAGGAAATGGAATAAACACCACAACCATTGGTGGCGGATCTGTTTTCAAAGTATTTTTCTGCACCCCACGCATCTCTTCTGCGTTGGGGCCTCCTGCACATGACCTGCAACTTCTTCTGCTCTCCGTTACCTGCTCCTCCCACGGAGACACGTTTGTCCCTCTTCCCTTATGGTCCTCCTCTAACACTGCTTCTTCTTCTAGCTCCCTCATCTATGCATTGATTTTTCCCCTTGACTCATTCCTGCCACATCTTAATCAGATACCCAAATTCTTTTCTTCAAAAAATATATTTCACTTCATCCATGAAATGCACTTTAAGTGAGCAGAAGTATTTCCAGAATATTTTGGATGCAATTAAAGACTTCTAGAGTCATCCATTGATAAAGACCTTTCATTGAGTTATTCACTGGATAAGCACATAAGAAAATCCCTAATCAAAAGTGGCATGTTCTAGTTCAGATCAATTGGTCTGGGGTGTGTTTATGACGGGAACATACAGTAGGTTAAGGGTCATAAACCAGAAACATGTCCCCAGATATAGTAGTTCAGCGCTATGACCAACTCCATAATGACTATCACCATCATTAGTCAATGGTCATGATAGCTAACTTTTTAATACTTAATATGTGCCAGACTTTGTGCTTGACTCTCAAAGGTGTAACAGGAGCCCTGGTAGATATGGGGTTTATTTCTGTTTCATTCACAGTGCGTATTTCAAAGCTGGATAACACTTGAAATAATTGTGTTCATGGCATTAGAAAAGCTTACGGTACAACTCCGATGCTTTGGTGCTATAAGGAAGGGAGGTGAGTGGCACTTCTTGTATGATCGTCCTGCGGCGTTTCATTGCTGGGGTCCCACGTGATGCTCTCGTGCACTTTATCGTGTTCTCGTGTTAACAGTATGTGCCTTGCGTTATTCTTCAAAGACCCTGATTTCAGACTCATCTGTTTTATTGCATGCCATGTAAATAATAAGTGAAGACGAGTATTCAATAATGGCTGCTTATCTTACTCTGTAGAGTTTTAATTGGCTACTTCCCATTATACCCAGGTTGCCCCTTTAACCATTCTACTAATTTCTGAGTCAGTCTTTTGAAGAAATTAAGGGACAATAACAATAATTAACACGTTCTAGGAGCTAGCCACTGATTCCAAAATAGCATGCATCAACTCATTTAAAGATCAAAATGTTCTTTGAATTAACCATACTATGATTTATATGTTTTTCAAGTGGAGAAGTGGGGCCAATAGAGTTTAAGGAATTGCTGAGTGTAGACAGAGCCAGGACATAAACTTCCAAAGATTTTCTTCAGATTTCAAGCCTCTGACTAGAGTAAGCTCAGAGCAACAATTTCCTTTTCTTTTCTCTGGATGACAATAAGTGCAGGAGCCAGACAGAATGTTGTCTTATTTCTCTCTTGGAAACGAGGTGAGATGCATTTTAAAGTTTCTGAAGAAAGGATCGTTGTTTTGTCACTTTCTAGTGGCAGGTGAAATTCGACGGTGAGTGTACCATGTTATTTTCTGGAGTCTGGGTAGCAGAAGGGCACATCACAGAAGAGTGAGCACAGGGCACTTGGAATCTACATGGAGGTGGGGTTGGGGTGGGCGAGCTGTTGCTAAGTTTTCCTTGTAAATGGCCAGGTGGTCAAGATTTGAGGCTTGTGGGCTATATGGTTTCTTTCACCGCTTTCATTGTTGTAACACAATAAACAGTCTTATGTAAATATATTTACATAGCAGAGACTACTATGTAAATCGATGTGCAAGACTGGGTTTCAATAAACTTCATTTACAAATGCAGTTAGAAAAGCCATTGTATGTTAAACCTCTGTCTATATTTCTTGCATTATGTGGACTGGCCAAGAAGGCAGTCTCTGGGGCATAATGTGAGTTTGAATTCTTGCTCCAGAGTTTACTAGCTAGTTTTTATATATATATTTTATTTCATCAGTTTTTACTCAGATTTCTCAAAAACAGCAATAATGTAGTAATATTCCTATTGGTTTGTTTTCAGAATCAAATAGTCTAATACATGTAAACTGCTTACAAAAGTATTAGACACATAATAAAAACTCTGCAAACCCTCTCTTAAAGATGACAGACAGGGTTCCCTGGGGCTAGACTGCTTAGTTTTGAACCTGGCCTATAACTTGAAAAGTGATTACTTTGGATAATCACTTAGTCTCAGTTTTCTCATTTCTAAAAAATGGGTAGTCATACAACTTATTTATTGTATTGTGAGGATAGCCTAGTTGATATATGTAAAGTTCTTATAAAATATATAAGCCTGATCTATAAATATGAGCCACATTAGTATTGAAAATTGTTTCACTCCTTTGTAACTTAACACTTCACCTCGTTAACTCCAATAGTTCCCATATGTCTCCTGAAGAACATAGATATGAGAATGGCCATCTGACCTCATTCTGCTTCAAAACTGACTAATCCCCATGTGAGAGTTCCCACGCCCAATCCGCATGGCCCTACCTAGTCATTTGGTGACAGTTACAAAGTGGCTGAAAAGCCATGTCAGGTAAATGACGACCTCACAATGAATAAGAAGTTCACTACTTAAAATTATAGATATAAACACAGTGGTTACTTCTAGCCATAATAGATTTTGCTGCTTTATTTGATGTATGACGAAAACATAGTTCCCCCAAATAATACACCAGTGAACATATGGAAGCTTTAGGTGTTTCAGGATATTGTTGTCGGGAAAGCACGGAAGTAAAGAGTGAACAGTGTGCAGATAGCCACCCTTACCCTATGCTTTGTGTTTATTGCCTTGGTAGTGGCTGCTGACCAGGAGAGAAACCCGTTAGATCCTTAGCATGCTGACTGATACACAGGCAGAACAATTCTCCTTCTCAGTTCTAGCCACAAATAGGTGTCCCTTTGTAACAATGAAACAAACCAAAAGACAACCCAGCTGTCAGCACCGTGATTCAGACTCAGTGGAATGATGTCAAGTCTTGAAGATACCATTTCAGAAATTCTAAATGATAAGAATAATAAGCTGTTACTTAATTCTTCCCTGGCACTTGCCCTCAGTGCCACAGAGTCATTGTACTTTAAACGTTGAATGTAAGCTTTTGACTTTCCTTTAACTTACCATTAGTTATAATTACAAGATTCAAAGACAAAGGCTCTGTCACCTCCTTCCCAAGCTAATTAATTAGCTTGTGACTCGGGTGAAAATAGTACAGGAAAAGTTTGTAAGGATTTAAAAAAAAAAGGTGTTGTAGGTGAATGTTAGTCCTTCTTCGTAATCAAGTCATGCCCGATGAAGTAGCCATGAATGTTTTGTTGAACAATATATCAGTCATGTTACATAAAACATTATGTCCCAGCACAGATTTTCCCTCTTTTATAATAGAACATGTTCTTTATAATAGACCCCATGGCTCTATACTTCAAAAGCTCTTCTCTCTAATTGAAACTGTTCTTTCCAGTGGTGGTGTTACACAAGAATATTTTGGAGGAAAATGTGTAGGTGTGTGGTGAACCCTATTAATTATCAGTAGAGTCAATGACATAAACACGGCTGGTAGACTTCTTTTCAAAAGAGAAGAATGTTAATCTCAAAAAAGAAGATTGTCACACGAAGACTAATTAGATGCCCTCGTCTTCACTTCAGGTTATTCCGGATTGTACAATGTTTCCTTCACTTCCTCACAGGCTCTAATTATTTCCAACACAGAAGACGCACAGTGGGTTGAAAATAAATCAGTATCAAAATGCGTGCTCCAAGGATATTAGGAGACCACTCATCTACTTATTTTGAAAAACACAAACTCACACATCACATATGCTTTTATCTAGCTGGTAAAGTACGAAGATATTTAAGTGTTACCTGACTGTTGCTCAGCTGATAATTACATCTTGTATCTGGATGTGCCTCCGGATTTAGAAGGCATTCAAATATGCAGCTTCCCTCCACCCTCATGTTTCCTTACTGTGTGGTATGAGAAATGGACAGGAGCATCACTTTCAAGGGGCTTATGTCTGAAGTGGTAGAGACAGTTAACAACAACAACAAAAACAAGGGAGTAAAATACCTCAGTGTGAAGAAAACATAAAGCCGTGTCAATGGTAAGAACTGGAGAAACAGTGTCAGAGAGGATCAGAAGAGTCTTCGCCGCAGATTCGGTATTCTATCTCGAGACTGGCCCGGCAAAAGGAAAGTAACTTTGGGATAACCTGTGGGCAGATGTCTGAGACGTGGGTACCTGCAATTACTGAGGTGGAGAGTCATGGCTGTGGTCCACCCACAGGGGCGAGGCTGGGGGACTGAAGAGAGCCAGCAAAGAGAAATGTGTTGTGGGTGGATAAGGAGTAAGAAAAAGGCTAAGACCGGATCACGCAGGATCTCAGGGTGCGTGAGGGTATGGATAGGTGCCAGCGAGTCCTTCCGTTCCGTTCACAGTGACCTTGTGCACGACAGCAGGAAACCCTGCTCAGTCCTGCGCCAGCCTCACAAATGTCCGTATGCTTCAGCCCATTGTCGCAGCCACATATCGGTCCATCTCACTCAGGCCCTTCCTCCCTTTCGAAAGAGGAAACGTAGCCATCCTTGCCTTTACGGAGCACCCTGGCTGAACTTCTTCTAAGACAGACTTGTTTGTGCTATTAGCAGCCCACAGTATTTTCAAAATTTTTCTCTAGCACTGCAATTCAAATGCATAGCTTCTTCTTTGATCTTCATATTCAATGTCCACCGGTGAGCGGAAATTAACTGGTATTGGTCATTTTCATTAAGAAAAAATCTTGTGATTTACTATGCCAGAAATTGCACCATCAAGAGGGACATGCATGGCCTTCATTGTCAGAAAAGAAATGACTGAATCTTGAACTACATCATGAACTACAGTTCTTCTGTGATAGGTTGTATCTATCCACCTTCAAGGACATCTAATCAACACCGCTATTATTCAACTTTAGGCAACCAGCAAAACAGTGATGAAGGAATTGAAGTATGCCATCAATGATAACAGTCAGAAATGTTGCAAAATGAATGACTTGTTCACAGCAAATACCCTTTTTTCAACAACACAAAAAGTGACTCTACACATAGACTTCCCCTGATGGAACACACAAAAATCAAATCGACTACATCTGTGGAAAGAGACCATGGAAACACTCACTATCAGCAGCTCAAACCAGGACGGAGGCTGACTGTGGAACAGACCCTCCATTGCTCATCGGTAAATTCAGGGTAAAGCTGAAGAAAATTAAAACAAGCCCACAAGGGTCAAAATATGACCATGAGTCTGTCCCACTTGAAATTTGAGAACATATAAAAGGCAGATTTGATGCAGCGAACACTTATGACAGAAGACTTGATTAGTTGTGGGAGAAATAAAGAACACCGTTCATGGAGAAGGCCAAAGGTCACTAAAAAGTCAGGAATGGAAGAAAATGTCAGTGTGGATATTAGAAGAGACTGAAACTTGCTCTTCGTCGAGGACTAGTTAAAGCACATGCAAGAAGTAGATGATTAGAAAGATTTACTTTTTGCCTAAGGTCACAGGCTGCTTTTCAAATTCTGCCTGATCTTGCACCACCACATATTCAAACCACAGGAACACATATATGTATGTAGTCCAACAAGCAATGATTACATTGATAGGGAGCTATCAGAGATTGAGTCCAGACTCAAAAGAGGAAATGGAACAAATGATATTGTTGTTAATGCCATATGGATCTTAGCTCAAAGCAGAGAATAAAAGAAAACTGCTCACATGTGTTTTATTTATTAGGCTAAGGAATTAGACTGTGTATTATGACAAACTGTGGATAACCCAGAGGACAATGGAAATTCCAGAACACTTCATTGGCTCACGTGGAATTCATACATGGATCAAAAGGCAGTTATGCAAACAGAACAAGGGAATACTGCGTGGTTTAAAAGCAGAAAAGTTGAGTGTTGGCGTTGTATCCTTTCACCGTACTTATGTAATCTGGCTGCTAAGCGAACAAATGGAGAACCTGGATTATAAGGAGAAGAGGCCAGCATCTGGATTGCCGGAAAGCTTGTTAGCAACATGCAGACACAGAACCTTGCTTGCTGATGAAATTCAAGGACTGCAGCCCTCAATATGAATTACAACTCAGTGTAAAAGAAACTAAAACTCTCACAAATGGGCCAATAGATAACATCATGAAAATTAGAGAAAACTTTATCGGATATTTTATCTTGCTTGGATCCATAGTCAATGCTCATGGAAGCAGCAGTCAAGAGATCAAAAGTTGAATTGCATTGGCTAAATCTGCCGCACAAGACCTCTTTAGGGTATTGAAAAGTAAAGATATTACTTTAGGGACTAAGATGTGCCTGACACAAGCCATGACTATTTTCAATTGCCTCATGTGCATGTGAATATTGGACATTGAATAAAGAAGACTGATGAGGGGTCAATACTTCTGCATTGTGGTGCTGGTGTATATTGAAAATACCACGGACTACCAAAAGGACAAACAAGTCTGTGTTGGCAGAAGTAAGGCCAGAGGGCTCCTTAGAGGCACGGATGCGGAGAATTCCTCTGACGTACTTTGGACATGTTTTCAGGAGTGATCAGGCCTTGGAGAAGGACACCGTGCTTGGTAAAGTAGAGGGGCAGCCCAAAGAAGTAGGTCCTCATGAGCTGGACTAACACAGTGGCTGCCATCACGGGCTCAAGTACAGACATAAGTGTGAGGAGGCTGCAGGACTGGGTAGTGCTTTGTTCTGCTGCGCATCAGGTCACTGTGGTTTGAAACGGACGCAATGACACATAACAACAACTAACTATGTAACCAGTGGCTTTAATGAGGATCACTTGCTTTAGCATTCCCTCCCAAATTCAAGAACACTGTCTCCAAGAAAATCACAGTGGATCCCCACTACCTACTCAGATCTCTGATTCCTATAGATCTCATCTCCCAGGCTGCTTCTACAGTGCCTCGGAAGCTGGTTTCCAAAGAGAATTTCTCTTTGATGTTAGCTCCTATCTGCACAAGAAAGTGAAAATGCTAAATCCCCTTTTCTCTGCTTCCCTCTTTCTTGTATACAAATAACCTTTGCTTCCACACAGCTATATTGTATTATAGCTGTGGCAAACAAACAAAATGCCACATTTAAATAATGAATAATTCAATGCCACATTCATTTGGCAAGATATTAGGAAAGCATGAAGAATGTAACTAATATTAAGATTTGAATTTGTTCAGTGTTTAAATTTTACATAGATAAAGATGCTTGATACTGAATAAATGAGAAAGGCCAAAGAAGAATCAATGCATTTGAATTAGGGTGCTGGAAAAAAATACTGGAAATAACACGGATTGACAGAAGAACAAACAGGTCTATTTGGAAGAAGTAGACCCAGACCACTCCATAGAGGGAAGTAAGTGAGACTTCATTTCATGTACTTTGGGTTCATTTTCAGGAGAGACCAGTCCCTGGAGAAGGACATCATACTTGGCAAAGTGGAGGGACAGTACAAAAAGGAAGTTCCTGGACAAGACGGATTTACACACTGACCTCAACAATGGGTGAAAGTAAAAACAATTGTGAAGACGGCGCATACAGGCAGGTTTAGTCTGTTGTACACAGAGTCCCATGCGTGGGAACCGAGTCGAGGGCACCTGGACAACAAAAACAAAGATGCTGGAATAATGAACTACTTTAAAAGCATCGAATGAGCACCTCTTCCTTTTCTTCATCTTCTTCATTAATTTATTACGTGCCTTTATTATCGTCCCTCTGGAGCCTCATCTTTGGCTTCATTAAGCCAGTCTTCTAGTTACACTTTCTTTTTCTTCTCTTTCTTCTTTCCTCCTCCTTCCTCGTCCTCCTCCTCCTCCTCCTCCTTCCGGTTTTCAACCTTTTTGGTGGCTTTTTTCTTAAGAGTAACCTTGAAGAAGTCTTTATTTCTAATCCAACCCTTTTGAAAGGAGACTGTTTTCAGTTTCCCAAAAAATTCATTTGTGCAAAGTCAGCATATATGCAAATATGTCATTTAATAATGTTTTTAAATTCACCACTGCCCCAAATTCTCCAACCGCCATCCTTTCCTTTTCCCAAACGTCATTATACAGTTTGGATATCTTTCTTTTACTACTGTGATCTTATACTTTTGTGAGGTCAAATGTCAGGGATTTCTCAGTTACATTCCATATATATGTATGGAATACATATATACATACTTTATATACATTCTCAATTATATTCCATATATATGTATGGAATATACACACACACATATATATATATATATACACATCCTCATGTTTGAGGAACTCTGATGGTGTGTGTAGTGGATTAGGTGTTAAGCTGAAAATTGCTGTGTCAATAATTCTTACTCACCAGTTGCTCCTCGAGAGAACAATGAGATGTCTGCTCCTTCAGACATGGATAGCCTCAGAAGCCCTAAGGATATATTCCACTCTGCCCAATGGGTCTGTGAGAGGAATCTGCTCAGTGCTAGTGGGCTATATTATGTTTCACTTTTCCCACAGAAAACATTGTGAAATTATTTATCCTATTCACTTCATTTCACTCTGAAAGGGCACACTTAATCTGAATAATATTATATCCATTCTCTCCAGAGAATGTTTAAACATTACCATCTCAAAATGCACAGTATCAACTACTTGAGAAGTATAAAGACCAAAAAGAGGGGAAGCCAGGTCCCACTATTTTGGTAAATGGAATGAGAACAATCACTGAAACATGTTAACGCTTTCAGATTTATGATAATGTCTCCTGAAACCTTCCTGCTGCCTTAGCAGCTGAACATTTTATTCCACACAGTTTTACACAACCTATGCTTCATGTTACAAAATAGCTGTTCTTTATGCTTTATCAAGTTTGGGAAGTTACAGTACACATTTATGTTCTTTAAGAAACCCATTTCAATAATAAAGTTTATTTGGCTATTTCATGTTTCATCAATTTACAAGAATTTTGTGTTGCTATGCATATAAAAGTTTTAATTTCATATCTCTCTAGCATGTTGGTGACACAGATTAGATTTTTTAAGCTAACGCCAAATGTCCTCAAAGTAAAGGACTTATCATGGCTATTCAGAATTACAGGTCAAAAATCATCTTGGGAGAAGTGTAAGAATTACTGACTAAAAGGGGAAGCTGAACTCTATTTATACATGCACTTATATTACAGGATTCTTCTCAGACCAGGAACAAGTTCATTAGAAACCACAAAACCAATGTGCTGATTGTGATAACTGTTGGCAACTCCTCTTGATATCTATTTAATAAATTATAGAAGTAGAAGGCTAAAATCATTTGTTTATTATTGAATAGTGCTCAGTAAAATTAAAGTCTTTTTTCATAAAGTAAGGTTTGGAGGTAGATAGATATATGGTGTGGATGGCTGCTATGGGGAGATGCCAAGAATGTTCCTCACTTTAAGTATTCTAACAGGAGTATTTTCGCATCCACTTCACTATAACTTCACATTTCATTATAATAATTTGTTTTCTAGAGGCATTACTTGAAATCTTTCCAGCTCCCTATTTCATTTTTATTCCATTAATTTTAGTTACTCTATGTTAAGAGAAAATTTCAGAGTCTCTTCTTTTTAGTGGTCCTTTGTATTTTACATTTTTTTAGGTAATGATGTCTTTGATGTGTTCCTACAGCTTATCCTCATTCATGAGAGCTCAACCTCTTCGTAAGAAGGTTTGATTGTTAGGTTTAGTGTTGACTTAGCTGGGCCAATAGTCTAAAAAGTTGGTATTTGAGGCCTTCCCTGGGAGGTGAACTAACATGATGTACACAGTTCCACGATGCCATTGGTTCTTAGAAACAAAGAACACTGTAAGAAGACTAGGGAGGAATGGAGCCTCCTTTCTCATTATCCTAATGTAATTCAAAGGAAGCTTCCTGTGAGGATGGCATTCTCTATTTAAGCAGACACTCGGAGAAGGCCTTTCTCTTCTTTCTGGTCCAGGTCCTCCATACAACGCATAGGCCCACCATAATGCCTGCTGAGCAGCAAAGCGCTCAGTGCCCTGCAATGTCGCCTACCAACCTTAGCTTCATTTCACTCTGTGACCATGAGCCTGACTTGCTCCCTGGTTCATTTTCCTGCCTCCTGGTTCATCAGTCCCAGAAGTTGCATAAGTCAGGAAAAGCCACCAGGTTAATATATAACCCAAGGTCTTGAACCATACTGGATTTAACTGCTTCTACAACTGTGTGAGCCATATATTCATTGGATCACTGGTAAGCTGGATGCTTCTCTTGACTAGTACAGCTGTGGGGCTGATGGAGCCATAAGAACACAGGTGGATCAATGCAAAGCCAAATGAATCTAAGGTCATCAGGCTGTTTGATGGCTCCTTTGATTGGCAGGCAATATGGCAGGAGGTTAATGAACCAGATGAAGAAAAAGTTAAGCTTTCTTGCAGAGTCTGTTTGAAAAGAAATAAGCCATACCCCTGAGGAGGGGTCTTTCTTCCAATTGCATCAAGACTGTGACCTAATCGAGGTGGCTGCATTGGACCACAGTTGTTGTCGCCTTGTAGAGCTGATTACATTGTGTCACATCATGGGGGATTACTGCCAAAGAAAGGAGAACCCTGACCCCACCAAGTTGATTTAGAGCCATGCTACATCAGCAGCCAAAAGCCTGACAACTTTACTCCATCCTTGAAATTCCGGATGGCTCTTCTTTGTGGACGAGCCCTGCAGGTGCAGTGGTTGTGCATTTGACTATGATTTGCAAGGTCGGCAGTTTGAAAGGACCAGGCTCTCTGGAGAGAAAGACAGGCTGCCACTACGCTATGAGGTTGCGGTGAGTCTTCATCAACTCAGTGGCAGTGTGCGAGTGGACTACTTGGAGGAGGGACTTCTTCCCAGTTATATTTGGAGAGCGTTCCATCCTGAGTGGGTCATCTCCTGACACTGTTATCAGACGTTTCACTGCTCTGCATAATGTGTTCACTGACTGGCTTTTTAAGAAGTATATCACCTGCTTAGTCGTCGTATTACAGCTCAGTCTGGAAATTCCACTGAAACCTATACAGCCTATGGCTGTGGCTGCTCCCTGCACCAAAGCAACACAGCACACAAACCATCACAGTACAAAAAATGACAGACAAGTGGTAATATTGCATATAAAACTTTGCAAATCTTTGCTTTGATTAGAAAATATATTTTAAAAGAATATCACACGATCTTGAAATATTATTATTTAGGGTATTTAACTACCCTCCATTGGTAAAGATAGTCAAGATTCTCTATAGATTTGAATTTTTAAAATACCGTATATACTCGAATATAAGCTGACCCCAAATATCAGCCGAGGCACCTAATTTTACCACAAAAACTGCATTAAAAAATGTGCTGAAAAACTTGGCTTAAACTATGTAAGTTTTGTATCACCTACCTCTTACTTATAGTAAGTTAACATTAACTGGTATAAATTATAGATTTTACCAATCAAAAAAGCAACGTGTTAGCATTTGTATGGATATTTGCTATTGGGTTTGTAATATCTGAGGTCTTCAATGCTATGTTTTGAAAACTGGTGAACACAGCAAATAGTCATACAGCATAATATATTTTTTCCAATTTAGTGTGAATTTCTTTTGCCTTAATCATCTCTCATCTGTTAGAAATTCTACAGTTTTGCTACGAGTCCCTGCAGACTTGTTAGAAATCAGTGCTCATTGAAGTCAGTTTTCATTCCTTTCTATCAATTATAATTTCTCCTTATCAATTTCCACACTTTCCCTGTCATCTTTGGTTCTTTCCCATTTCGTTCATCTTTTGTGAATTGTGCATGTTAGTTAGGATGACACAGAAACTCTTGCACTGGATTTTTTTTCATCTAACTTCTTCCATCCATATTTCAGGTTTCGTTTGCTCATGCAACTGAGTTATTGGAAATGTCAGGCATATTAGTCAAAAACTTTGTGAAAAATGAGCGCATCCTGTTCTCACTCTCTCTCTAGTCCTTGGCAGTCTGAAGATAGATGCCAGTAGTCGGCATCTAACCTCCTGATCTTTAGACTTTGACTTTCTTATTTCTACTACTACTCCATCCAAAACAAACCTGCTGATAGGAGTTAGATAGGAGCAGGCTTCCTACCTAAAGTGAGCAAGGTAGATCCTTGTGTAGCCCAACTGTGGTTCAGATGCTCTGTGCCTAAATAGATTGACTGACCCATTTAACTCAGGTGGGGCAGTAAGAAACATATTGTGGTCACCTAGGTACACATGCTCTCAAATCTAGCTTTTATTAGAAAAATATTATATCTTATCTCTGTCAGATTCCGGCGTCCTGCTTTCAGTGAGTGGTTGACTTGCGTAAGGCCAAGGACAGAAACTTTTTGTCTTTCTGAATTTCAAATTCCAAAAGATACACACTAGCTTTTGGAAGTCCAATTAACAGGGTTTTCAAAAGTCTGGGTCATAAATTTGAGTGCACAGGAGCCCTGTTGGTATAGGGGTTACAAGTCAGGTTGCGATCGCCTGGTTAGCAAGTCCAAATCACCAGGAGCTCTGCAGGAGAAAGGCTAGGCTTTCTAATCCTGAAAACAGGTGTGGTCTCAGAAACCCACAGGGGCCACCAGAGTCAGCACTGATGCATTGGCAGCAAGTTTGGATTCGGAGGCTTGGGTCTGGTTCTGTTAGTTCCTTGTACCTTTGGGTTTATTGCTGTATTTATAAGCTTGCCAGTGGTTCTGACTAAAGTAGGAGTAGTGTTAGTTTCTAGGACCCCAGTTTCATAAAATAATTTCTCAAATAACCTGAAACCTATATACTCAAAATCCTTTTTGAATAGAAATTGTATGTGTTTAAAACAAATTATCTCAAGAAACGTAAGAAACAAAAGTTTTTTCTATACATAATATTTTAAAGATTTCTAAAATAACATTTGCTACATTTTAATCAAATCTCTTTAGCTTTTTATCTGTTCAGCCCCCCACCCCCATTTCAAGAATTTGAGTAGTGGGGGGATTAAATGAAATTTAAACTAAATGAGAAATAAGGCACTTAAAAAGGATCTTTGACATGACAATCCCCTGACTGACCCATAGTGCTATGGGGGACAGTACTGGAGACACCCTCACCCCTTCACCCCTGACCCCTGCATGCACACACACCAGGGCGAAAATCAAAGGAAGCACAGCAGAGCAGCAAGGGCAGCAAAGTAGTGAAGTCTCCGAGGAACCCCAAAAATAGACTTTGGGGAGCACGGCTTGGCACCTCATCAGGCTTGATCAGAAAACATTCATAAGGGTCAGCTGACAGATCTGGAACTATTTATAGGGTGGCCTACCCATGTCTATCTATATAAGATAGGCAGGATAAACAATGCAGAGGAAAAATAATGTGACCGACTGTTCTGGGGGACACGGGATTGGGGAAAGTAGGGGAAAGGAAGATGGGAGCCAACAAACCTATGGACAAGGGAATACAAAGTGATCTAAAATCTATGGTGATGAGAGCATAGAATGCCTGGTGGGGTTTGATTAAATGCAATGTAACCGAGAGGAATTATTGAGAGCTGAATGAGGTTCAAACATGACAGCGGGACAGGAATAAAGTAAAAGGGAATAGAAGAAAGAACTAGAGGCAAAAGACATTTAGAGAGGTATAAATACAGGCATGTACATATGTAAATATATTTTTATATAATGATAGGGATATATGTCTATGTACATATATGTATATGTTAAGTATTAAGCGAGCAGGCAGACATCGGGTCTCTACTCTAGTACTCTCTCAACACAAGAACAATTTCTTCTAATAACCTGGCATCCTGTGATGCTGACCTCCCCACTATCACTGGAGACAAAATGGATGCATTAGCAAATGTGGTGAAGAAAGTTGATGATGCTCGGGTATTAAAAGATATAG
>NW_022103899.1:39874912-39876699 GCF_000313985.2 Echinops telfairi | reverse complement strand
CGAAAATAGTAATAATTTATAATTTATCAAGGGTTCATGAGGGTGGGAGGGGGGGGGAAAGAGTAGCTGACAGAAGAGCTCAAGTAGAAAGAAAATGTTTTGAAAAGGATGATGGCAACATATGTACAAATATGCTTGTTACAATGGATGTACAGATTGTATAAGAGCTGTTAAGAGCCCCCAATGAGATTATTTATGAAAAAAGTATCTTTGATATATGATATTAATTCAAATGTTAGCTATTATAATACAATGATTTCCACATTTACTACTTAGAGTATTTATTTCAAATTTTTCAACAAATGTGTTTTCCTCATTTTAAACCATACAAGCTCACTGCCATTGGGTTGATTCGATCTCATAACGACCCTATAGAGTAGGGTAGAATGACCTCTGTTAGTTTCCAAGAATGCAACTCTTTACGGAGCAGAAAGCCTAGTCTTTCTCCCTGAGTTGCTGGTACTTTTGAACTGCCTACCATGCATATTGCAGGCCAGTGCATAATCACTACACAACCAATAATCCCCCAATAACACAGTAGCTGCTATTAAACTTCTCTTCAATTTCTTTAGTGTCTGGAGTCCTCAAACTTGTGCAACAGTGCTAGTGCTATGAACAGATATAGTATTTTTTGGTGTTGGGTGGGGCGGAGAGATGGTATCTGCTGGTTCTGTCGGTCTATTGAACGGTCACTGGAAGTAGACCTATTGCTACAAAGTTGCTTGTAGCTCATAGAAACGCTACAGTAAAGAGTAGAACCTCCCCAGAGGGTTTCCGAATCGAAAATCATTACAAGAGCAGAATTCTTATCCTTCTCCTGAGAAGCTGACAGGTTTGAAATTTGTGGTTAGCCAATCAAATGAGTGTTTGGTCTATACACCACAATACCACTTTACCAGTGGAAGTCTAGTCCCTAAATATATATATAAAATTTCTTGCTCCATACCAACCCACTCAAAGACCTTCTCTAGAGAGTTTATTTTAATAAGTTATTATGTGCAAAGACTGAAAAGCAGATCTGAATCTCTGGATCAGTATTTTGCTGTTGACAGTAACACAATTGTTGATTCTCTCTTATGAAAAAATAAGATGACCCCCATCCCTGATCTTTTTTTTCTGAGGGGTTGAAAGAGCTAACCATGATAATTAGTGATTTTACAAACCAGCGAGGATTGGTGGTATGCCATTCAATACAAATATTCCTAAAAACCTTAAATAATGGGAAAAATACAAAATACTCTTAAAGGCACCTAAGAATATATTTTTTTCTCAAAGTAAATTAGTTTGGCTGTTTTCCTTGGACATGCAAGGGGGCTTCAAAACTTCATGAACAACAGAATTAAAAAAATGGAAATTTTATATGAACTCTTTGAAGTCCTTTCTTAGAGAATGGATAACACTTGTATGTTATCCTTAGAGAAAAATTTATTTCACCATTCAACCTGAAGCTCTTTCAGGCAATGACCAAAGATTGCAGCTTTCTGTATGGATTACAATTCAGCATGAAGAAGATCAAAATCTTAACAAGTGGGCAAATAGGTAACATTAGGATAAATGAAGATGAAGAAAAGGTTGACGTTTTCAAGAACTTATGTCTGGCTTGGATCCATGATCAATACTCACAGACGCCGCAATCGAGAGACAGCTGGACACTGAACAAGGAAGTCCGAAGAAGACGCGGTGCTGAGAAGAGCAGTGGAAGTGCCATAGACTGCTAAGAGGACAAACTAGTCTGTTTTGGAAGAAGTATGATGGCTCCTTAGAGGCAAGCAGGACCTGTCTTTGTC
>NW_022103899.1:39871706-39874172 GCF_000313985.2 Echinops telfairi | reverse complement strand
TAACACTAAACTGCTCTAAGTCATGCCTCATCATTTTCCCAAAGAGAGAAGTAAACATCTGGCCAATATAAATTTTGGGTCTCATTTCACTTGTTCAGGATTGCCTCCTGCATTAGGGAGATGGAATATGACAAATAGACTAAGTTCTCTCTCGCTCATCTTTCTAAAGGGCAACCAATAAACAAGCAAACGAATAACACACAACCACCACAATGAAATCCACTTTCTTTTTTATTGCCAAAGTTAATTGGAATATTATATACTCAGGTAAGTTGTTTGCAGTTAATGAAGTTATCAGAGCTACAGGCTGGGAAGCATTTTTCTATGCTTGGGCCTCATCACATCTCCTTTGTTGTAATGATGATTATTATAATCTCCAGGTTTAGTTTTCAGTATTTTCTCTGCCCCCCTTCACCCCAACACACACACACACAAAACCACACTACTTAAATAACCAATGGTACGTTACTAACCCATAGAGTTTTGTTTCTGCTACCAATAGGGCTGTGAGGTATGATCTGGCCTGCAATAACTCAGATGCCATTGCTCAGCCCACTCACCCACCCTAACCTCACTGTGAAACTTAGAAATCCTATCTCAGAAAAGCCCAAAGCCTTTCTGGACTTCCTTCCGCAGACTGCGTTCTCCTCCGTTTAAACTTCACATATGTTCACTGTGGACATTTATAGAGTCTGTCTTTCCTTTGAATGGATCACCTTACCGTCTCAAATTGGTGAACAGCGTTCAGACTTTCTAAAACTCCAGGCCATTTTCCACAGTCAGAGGTAACTGTATCTATTTTTTCAGTTACTAAGTACATAATTTCTTATTGAAAGGAAAACTAAAGAGAGCTATTGGAACAGAAGAGTGAAAAGTTCTTAACTTATGGGAGTAGCTCAGTGCCGCCTGAGCAAACACGATCAATTTCCAGCCTCTTATCCAGCATCCAGCTAACTAAACAAGTTATCCTCCAGAGAGTTTTGTCTCAATTATCAAGATAATTACCCCAGTTCCTTTGTTCATTTAGATCATAGAGACCAGGCCAAGATATTGTTATTATTAAAGTTAAATGATTAAAGATATAAATTCCTTCCCTGTACTTCATTTCCTATCATCATTGTAATATGCATTCCTAATGTCCAAGTGTGGAAAGATTACCCACGTTTTAAACAGCACACACATAATCACAGCTACTTGTTTCTGTGATAGCCTGATTTGGGAGCCCTCGGGAACCTTGCAAGTAATTATGACACTGGAATATGGAAATCTTACTAAGCACATGCCTTCCATTGTAGCAGTAGTGATACCAATTTAAGTGTGATCTTCCTACATTTTCTCTCTCCCCGCCCCCCGTTACTCCTTTCATAATAGGAAGAGGTTTCTGTTCATTTCCAAGTCCCCATCTTATTTCTATAGCTGTTAGCAGGAAGTCCAAAATTTCATGTCATAAAAGATGCTTTAAATGATAGCTCATGAGAAAGAGGGTAATTTTCCATGATGGGATTGTACTGTAGTGTAATCAGCCCCTGACATTTCATTGATAGATGACATGGTTGGGCATATGCCACACACTGTACACACCACCTCTACTGCTGGGCAACAATCATGTTACCTTTTAGGCTGTGAAATATGTTCTCTTCTAAGGAAAACTCAATAGATAATAAAAAAAATCCCATTTTAAAATTGTTGGTTTTATCTAGGTGATATAAGTGAATGCGCTCTCAAACTATTCCAGAGTTTTACAACTTGATTAGCTTCTATAAGTGAAAACATTATTTATTTTGAATCATTGTTATGTCTTAGATATTGAGAGAGTGAGATTTGAGATATTAAGCATTTTCTTAGGAATTATTTGAGACTAGTATATTTTTTGTGTGTAATAGTGTGAAAGATATTATGAAAATTGTTTCCACCCAAATATGGAGAAGAGAAAATACATGTTTAATACCTTCATTAAAATTATACATCGCAAGCAAATATTTAAAACTACTAAAGTACAGTGAGGATAAATGGCTAAACAATAATCAATATATCAGATGATGATTCACCATGCCTTTCGGGGAAGCACTATGAGGCTCAGTATCTTAAATTGGACTGGCACTTGAGGATTTGTAAGATCTATAGCAGAGTAGAGCAGTAGAAGACCCTCAGCGAGGTGGATTGACAGAGACTGCAATGAGGGCCTCAAGCATACAGGCAATTGGGAGGCAGGCGCCGGATTGGGGAGTACTTTGCTCAACAGAAGGTAGCTAGCTATACGTTGCAATCGCCTGAATGACACCTAACAACAGAGTAGAATTATCCATCATCTTAGAGAAATAACTCATTTAAATGTACACTTGCTTGTCATTGAGGATTGGTTGCCTCCAATCAGTCACAATTGTTCCCTCGCGTTCTCATTTTTTTCTAACACTGCACAGCTTAGAAATCTAAACAAAATTTAAGAAAAGTCATAGCTGGAAAGAC
>NW_022103899.1:39865085-39867675 GCF_000313985.2 Echinops telfairi | reverse complement strand
ATTAACCCATATGTCCAACAGCAATCCACAAAGTCCTCCTCCATCTAACAAAACAGACACAATGATGCTGACTGTAGGAGGAAAGCCGGGCCAGTGAATGCGTAAGCATCTCAGCGCTGGCAGCAGTCTCCACATGGGTGCTCCAGCATCCAGGGCTGCATCAGGGTAGACCAGTGTGGCTTCTCTTCAGGGATGTCTTGCAGGAAGTGAGCCTTTCCAGCTGCACCCTGGTCTGACTATCACAAAGCAAGAGACCCGAGAACTAGAAAGGCGAGGCTCACCGAGTTATGTATCCATCTACCCTTCAATTAACCCCACATGGGTTTATCGGCCAGGTTGACACAATAAACTAACTACCTCACTCTTACTCTGTTAAATGTGACACACATAAAAGACATAATTTGGTACAATTTTAATTTTCCTTTCAGAAAAATATAGTAGTTGCTTGGCTATAATGATGATTATTTTAATATGTACTAGAACATTATGAAAGGAGCTCGTTTAAAATTGTTCTAAGGCGAAAGACCAAGTTAAAAAGCAAAAATGTCACTGTGAAAAATAAAAATAATAATATGTGTCTGACCCACGCCCTGGCATTTTCAACTGCTTAATATGCATGTGAAAGCTAGAAATGAACAAGGAAGACCAAAGAAATTCACGTCACTTAATTATGGTGGTGACAAAGAATACTGAATATTGATAGTGAACTGATAGTGAATTGTCAGGAAAAGGAACAAATTTTTCTTTGAATAAGTTCAGTCATAATGTTCCTTAGATAGGAGGGTGGTGAAATTGCACCTCACATCTTCTAGCCATATTCTCAGGCAGGACGCGAACCTGACGTAGGGCATCCTGCTTGACCAAGTAGAGGGTCAGTAAAAAGGCTGGCCAGCGCAATGAAATGAATTGACACAGGGCTGCAACAATGGGAGCAAACATAGCAACAACTGTGCAGATGGCATAAAACCAAGCACATTTTTTTCTATTACACATAGGGGCTTTATGAGTCAGCAGCTACTTGAAGGCAGCAAGCAACAGTCACCAGGCTTATGTCAAGGTCACCATGGTGCAGCCTTGTTGAAGCACTCAGTTGGTAGCCTAAGGTCAGGGGCATGAATCCACCGATTGCTCCATGGGACAATGATGTGACCATGTGTTTTGATAAAGAGTTCAGCCTTGGAAACCCAATGAGGAAACACTGCTCTCTCCTATGCAATGTTAACTATGCGTTCAAAGTGATTAGATGGCAATGAAGGTTTTTTTTCGGTCCATGTTATTTACCTCTAGCACAAACACTAAAATATCTGTTACAGTAATATTCCAGGTAGACAGGGGCACTATATTCAAATATAAATATGTTTAATGGTTCATTCCTATAATATGGTATAAAGAAGAAAAGTAACTGTGGATCTGATTTAAAAAATGAATTTTTGAAAGCAAAAGAACAAGGATAATTAAAATGAGGAGCCTCAGGTAATGTCAGTTGTGTGTGTGTGTGTGTGTGTGTGTGACAGAGAGAGAGAGAGAGTAAAAGGCCAGAGAGAGGACAATATTCTATTTTGGGGAGCTAATATCAATTTTATTTTATAGAAAGAACACACTGTTATAAGGAAATAAATATTAAGATTTGAAAAGGTATCTCTTAAGAAAACCTCCCTTGCTGGAAGGCTCATAGAAACCTCAAAGGTTCATAGAAATTTAAAAAAACAACAAAAGACATTGGCCAGTCTCCTACCAGCATGAAAGATTAAGCAAAAGTAATTATGATGCAATATAATTGCTAAATAATTACAGAAATGTTTTGATTCTTTGTATAATTATTGAGTTACAAAGATATTGATAAAGAAATAATATATATTTATAATTTAGACACAAAGTGAAGAGTTTTCACTGAAGTATATTTCTAGCATATTTAAATAGGAATTTTTTTAGAATTATTTTTCTATTGGCTAACATTCCTGAGTGAACCTCTGGATCAAATGCAAAAGGTAGTTTTAACACCTAATTTCAGGATGGTTTTTATTCCCTCACTCACAGATAAAGGTAAAAATACTGAAAATAAATTAAAGTTTTACTTGCTATTTTTTGCTTTTAAAGTCAAAAGGGGTACAACTAATACATTGTGTCCACTCAAACTTGTAAAGAAAATGGTCTCAGATAAGCAACATATAATGTTAGTATTCAGTAACCCAATTTTCACTGAATTTGTTCTACATAAATAAACTTAGGCAGAGAGTACAAATAGCTACTTATTAATTGTCATTTATTTCAAAGAATAAACATTAAATCTGTCAAAATGATAGCAGCACACCCATTGTTTTAGGCTGGGTTGTTTACCGAAGCAAAATCTGGGAGAGCAACACTACCGAGGGTGCTTTCGGGCAAGTATTGGACTGATAACCAGAGAAGAAAGATGAGACTCCCTGGTCCCATGAAGATCTATAGTCTAGGATACTGAGTCTCTCTCTCTCTTGTCTCTGTCCGTGTCTCTGTCCCAGTGACTGTCCCTGTATGTCTCTGTCTCTACCTTTACCTTTTTCTATATATGTCTATTTCTATCTTTCTGTCTATCAATCTATGGAGGGATACA
>NW_022103899.1:39859484-39864985 GCF_000313985.2 Echinops telfairi | reverse complement strand
TGTCTCTGTCCCAGTGACTGTCCCTGTATGTCTCTGTCTCTACCTTTACCTTTTTCTATATATGTCTATTTCTATCTTTCTGTCTATCAATCTATGGAGGGATACATATGCATGGATACAGAGAACTAGGTTTATCACACAGTTGTAGCATGTGGCAAGTGCCAACTCCATCGGTCTGAAAAGGTGCAGAAGACTTCCTGTGGCGCATGTAACTGCAGAATCAATTGGGTTTTTAGGTGTCATCAAGCCAGTCCCAACTCGAATGCACAACCGAACAAAAGGCCACCCAGTCCTGCCCCGTCCTCAAACTGCTTCCCATCTTTGAACCCACTGTTACAGTCATTGTGTCAATCCATTTGCCAAGGGCCTTCTCTCTCACTGTCTCTCTCCCACCAACCATGATGTCCTTCTCAAGCGGCTGGTCTCTCCTGATAACATTCCAAAGTAGTTGAAGTGAGGTCTGAGCATCCTTACCTCTAAGGAGCATTCTGGCTATACTTAATCCAAGAGAGATCGGTTTGTTCCTTTGGCAGCCCATGGTACTTTCAACATTCTTTTCCAGCACCATGGTTCAAATGCATTGCTTTTTCTTTTGGTCTTCCTTATTCAATATCCTACTTTCACATGCATATGAGGCAATTTAAAAAGCCATGGCTTGGGTCACGTGCACTTTGCTTAAAGTTGGCATACTTCTTCTTTGATCATCTAGACCGGGCTTGTGCAGATTTACCTAATGCAAAATGTGTGTTGATCTCTTTAGCGCTGCTTCCATGAGCATTGGCTGTGGATTTTGATTTTCTTTACATTGAGTTGTGATCCATGCTGAAGGCTGCTCCCTCCTCTTCATCATCATGTTCTTCAAGTCCTCCTCATTTTCCACAAGCAAGGTTGTGTCATATGGGTATGACTAGTTGTTAATAAACCTTCTTCCTATGCAATGTATCTGATTATTTGCTTATGGTCAGATAGCAGGCTGATGAGAACTCCCAAGATTTGCAGGTTGGTGTAGGCTTCTAGCTGCACAGGTGTATGAATTCCAGGTCAGCAGGTAACCTGGCCGGCTGCAGACAACTCTCAGGATTGGCAGCCTTTACAGCAGGACTCTGGCTCAAGTCAAAGAATCAGAGGTCATCTGATGAGCTAGATGCAGGATAAGATGAAGCAAAAACCAAACAAGCCTTGACAACAAGTGTCCAAACACACTGGAAACGCAATACACCTGAGAACAAAAAGACCGCATGCGATTTAATCATGGGAGAGGACTACATCCTATCAACCCAGTGATAATTCTGGTCCACTTAAACTGACAGCAACCTTAATCATCACAATAACTATTTCACTCTCACTTTACCTCAAGGGAGACACCATTGTTTTTAAAAATTAAAACAAAGAGAACATGAATAAATAAAATACATAGGTTAACTATTTGGGGGAAGTTATTATTATATACCTTTATCAATATATAATTGCTTAGTATTTACCCAATGAGAATATAAACCACTGGAGTACTCATATACTATATGTGATATTGCATGGTAGCGAAAATTTCAGGGGGGAAATCTCCCATAAGGAAGGTTTTCGTTATGTAATCACTAACTGTTATGAAGAAAATTAAAAGATGGTAATATGCAATGAAAACTTTGGGTGGGGAGAGAGATGAAATCTGGAATATTCAACTAGAAAGGACTATAATAGGTTAGCAGGAATTCTAGAGAAACATGGCAGGAAGATAAATTTACAATGAACTTTCAGGAGAAAGCCAAGGTTTGTGTAATCACGTGGTACTCTGAGACCTTACAGTGAACAATTATGAAACAAGCCAGATGCAAAGAACCACGGCTTCATGGTGTTGGTTGATTTACAAAACAGTGACAAAAATAGAATTCTCTGCAATTTACTTGGCAGTTTTTCAAAATGGAAATGAATTTTCAGGCTCTACATGGAACAGCAAACGTGAGCAGGAGGGTGGAAAGATTAAACCACAAGATTCAAATATTCATAACTCAGCCTCAACAGTGAACCTGCCAAAGGTTATTCAATATATTTAATATTTGTTTCTGTGTTCATAACATATTCCATGCTTGGCTTTCTAAACTTCCCTAGAAAATCAGAGGCAAAAAGAGAAAACCTCTCAAAATTATTCTACTGTAAACCCAGCAACAACCCATAATCAAAGACCAGTACAAATTGGAAGAAAGAAAGTTCAAATGTTTGCAACCTGAAATAGAATCCAATAAAAGAATCCAAGAAGGACCAAAAAGAAACTGGGAAGGTACTTTAACCTGTCCAATCATCTGTCCCCCAGATCAGAAACAAGAATATCAGCTGACCTTGAAATCTATCACATTCTTTTTAAGAAAGAAACAATTTGAAGGCAAGCAGAATATGTTGTTTCTTTATACAAATACAACTATTTTCCACATTAGTTCAGATTTTGTGACTCAAATACTAAATTAATACAAGGAGAATACATGGTAAATATTTCTGATCATTAATCTTGGAAACCCACAAGACCAAACCCACTTCCACTGAATGCCAAAAAAGAAGAAGAAGAAGAAGAAAAAGAAACCCAATTCTTTCACTTTATATGGAAGACAACAGCCCCATCTTCCTCCCCTGGAGGAGTAGGTATGTTTAACCACCAATATTGCCGCTAGAAGCCCACTGCTTACCCCGACTTCATCATTAGGGATTAATTTATCATAGAAGATGCATATGAACAACAATCTTTTAGGCAGAAATGCAAGATAGCATTTTGTAATTTGTCATGTGGTCTAATGGTTTAAATAGCTAGGAAATAAATCATGTAGACAGATAACCCCGTGTGATACTAAAAGATGCACATGGCATGGAAACTTGTAAGACACCTAAACAAGTTAGGAGCTAGACACATGCACCCAAACACATATGTACACACACACACACACCAGTCTTCCAGCTACTATTAGGATATAGGAGCTAGAAGATTTGGTTAATACTGTGCTTTATCCTTTCTGTTGGAAAGCAGTTTGATGGATCCTACTCATTAATAACCTAAGACCATTGAAAAGCATGAAAAATTGAATGAAACGGTGCATTTGCCTTGAGAAAAGGTGCCTCCAAGGGAAAATATATTAGTGGGATTAAAGTAGTGTTTAAGATATAAGAAGACAGTAAAGATATAGTTTCTATTTTTAAAAAAAGTCAAATATCATTAAGCGAAAATAGGCCAAGGAAGAGGGCATGGGAAAGGACATCATTATTTTATTCTGAAATTCAAAAGAACTTAGATATGTAAGGGATATGCATAGCATATAAATTATACACTACTGTTACGTCCTTCCTGACTCCTAGTGGCCTTTTAGGACAGGATAGAACTGCTGTCTTTGGGTTACAGGAGTAGAAAGCCCTGAATTCCCCCTGCTGAGCAAGTTGGTGGGTTCGAACTGCTGATTTTGTGGCTCACAGCTCAACTTGTAACCTCCACTCCACAAGGGCTCCTACAAAACTGCATTAAAAGAATTTCAATGGACACTATAGCTAAGCAAAAGCAAAATTTGCTCTTCAGTGGCAATATTCTTATTTTTCAATGGTCAAGCACATGTAGCTAAGAAAAAATTTATATACATTTATATAATATATATATATATATAATGTTTGCTGTTTTTAGGTACCCTCTAGTTGGGTCCAACTCATAGCGACCCTATGAACAACAGAACAAAGCACTGCGTGGTCCTGAGACATCTTTGCAATTGCTCATATGCCATAGCCCATTGATGCAGCCATAGTGTCGATCCATCTCTTTGAGGGTCTTCCTCTCTTTGCTGCCCCTTCACTTTACCAAAAATGATGTCCATCACTAGGGACTGGTCTCTCCTAATAACATATCCAAAGTATTTAAGACTAAGTATTGTTATCCTTGCTTCTAAGGAGCACTCTGGCCTTAGATGTTTGATCTTTTAGCAGGATGTGGTACTTCAAATATTTTTCTCCAGCACCATAATTCAAATGTATCTATTCTTCTTCAGTCCTCCTTATTCAAAGTCCAACTTTCACGTGCACATGAGGCATTGGAAAATACCATAACTGGTTCATGTGCACCTTAGTACTCAAAGCAACAACCTTGCTTATCAATACTTTTAAAAGAGGTCTTATGCAGAAGATTTACCTAACACAATACTGCTGTTTCCAGGAGCATTGATTGTGTATCCAAGCAAGACAAAATTCTTGACAATTTCAAACTTTATTCCATTTATCATGATGTTCTCCATTGGTCTGATTGTGAAGATTTTGATCTTGTTTACATTGAGTCGTAATACATACTGAAGACTCCAGTCCTTGATTTTCACCAGCAAGTGCTTCAAGTGCTCCACTTTCAACAAACAAGATTATATCATCTGCGCATATACACCAGGCTGTTAATAAGCCTTCCTCCAATCCTGATGCCACGTTATTCTTTATATAATCCAGTTTCCCTGATGATTTGCTCAACATACAGATTAAATATGCAATGGTGAGAGGATTCAACCTTGATGCACATATTTCCTGATTTTAAACCATGCAGTTCTGCTTGCACACCTGCCTGTTGATCCATGGGCAAGTCCTGAAGGAGTGCAATGAAGGGCTCTGGTACTCCCATTCTTCTCAGAGTTATCCACAGTTTGTTATGATGCAAGCAGCAGAATGCCTTTCCATAGTCAGTGAAACACAAGTAAGCATCTTTTTGGTCTTCTCTGCTTTGAGGCAAGATCCATCTGACATCAGCAGTCCTCTTCTAAGTCCAACTTGAACATCTAGCAGTTCCCTGTCAATGTACTGCTGTAATCATTGTTGAATGATCTTTAGCCAAATATTACTTGTATGTGGTATAAATTAAATTGTTCTATAGTTTGAACATTCTGTTGGGTTACCTTTCTTTGAAATGGGCACAAATATGCATCTCTTCCAATCAATTGGTCAAGCAGCAATCTTCCAATTTTCCTGGCATAGACAACTAGATGTTTCCAGGGCATCTTCAGTTGTCTGAAATATTTCCGTGGGTACTCCATCAATTCCTGGGGTCTTGTTTTTGGCTAATGCTTTCTGTATCACTTGAACTCCTTCCTTCAGCATCATTGGGTCTTGCTCATATGCTAATTCCTGAAATGGTGGAATGCTGACTAGTGCTTTTTGGGACAGTGACTCTGTGGGTTTTTTCCTATCTCCTTTTGATGTTTCCTGCTTCGCTTAATATTTTTCCCATAAAATCTTTCAAGATTGCTATCCCAGGCTTGATTTGTTTTGTTTTCAGTTCTATTCATTTCAGATATGCTGAGTGTATTCAGATAGACTTCCCTTTTTGCTTTCTAATTGTAGGTCTTTGTATATTTCATTATAATATTTGGCTTTGTCTTCTCAAGCTGCCCTTTGAAATCTCCTATTCAGCTCTTTGACTTCATCCCTTCCACTATTTATGTTAGCTACTCCATGATTAAGAGAACTCTCAGAGTCTTTTCTGACATCCACTTTGGTCTTTTCTTTCT